>NC_068992.1:59060814-59061648 GCF_001194135.2 Octopus bimaculoides
TATATATATGTATACAGGCGGTAAAGTAAGGAATCTTAAATTGATTTTGGAAAATATATGTAAAATAAAAAGCCATTATATAACAAGTAGAGAGAAATCATTTCATGGCACCTCCATACGTAAAAAAAAAATAAATAAAACATACCTGAAATAGAATTTATAATTGCCCATTAGATACATTTTGGATAGCAGAGAAATATTTAGAGATATGATACCGAACATACTAGCTTTCATATATGCATGTATGTATGAACAAATGTATGTGTGTATGTATGTATGTATGTATGTATGTACAGGCAGAAGCATGGTTGTGCTGTTAAGAAGCTCTCTCTGTAATCAAGAGACTTCGGGCTTGAGGTGTTTTCTGCTAACCAATTCCTAGTGTTTTCAAAGTATTCAGAGTGAATTTGGTAGACGGAAACTGTACAGAAGCCCGTCATATCATATATGCTCCTTTATCTTATTTTTATTCTTTTCTTTATTCTTTTTCTCTATCTCATCGTGTCCTATACCCTTCACATTTTCCGTATTTGTCTCTGATCCCAGAAACAGCTGTAAGACTAATATTTATCCAATAATAATAATGTATATGACTTGAGATGTTTGTCTTGCCTTAGCGTTTGTTGTCTCTTTAACAATAACATACATATATATATGTCTGTGTGCGTGTGTTTATATATATATATATATATATATATATATATATATATATGTGTGTGTGTGTGTGTGTGTGTGTGTGTATATATTTGTATATGTATATATATGTGTATATATATATGCATTTATATATATGTATATATATGTGTGTGTGTATGTGCGTGTGTGTGTATGTAT
>NC_068992.1:59061744-59063942 GCF_001194135.2 Octopus bimaculoides
TATATATATATATATATATATATATATATATATATATATATATATGTGTGTGTGTGTGTGTGTGTGTGTGTGTATATATTTGTATATGTATATATATGTGTATATATATATGCATTTATATATATGTATATATATGTGTGTGTGTATGTGCGTGTGTGTGTATGTATAGGTATGACTGTGTTTATGTAATTGCATATGCGTATGTGTGAGAGTGTTTTCTCTGTGTGCATGTGTGCGTGTGTTTGTGTGTGTTTTCTTTCCTCGCCGGGGCTGTCTGTTCCTGCTCCTGATTACTATCTAAATAAAAACACTTCATCCAAATGTAAAGTGAAATTTGTACTATTTAATATCTCTCTCTGTCTCTAAAGAATTTTTAATCAAAATTCCCTTATTTTTCTATCTAAGATGTAAAACTTTATTTACAAATTTGTGACCTTTTTCCTTTCTTCCTTTATTTTTTCTTTTTCTTCTTCTTTTCTCTTTTTGTTTTCAAAATTATCGATTCTATGTTTCCACAGATTATTTATATATTCCTAAAGGAGCCAGTTCTCCAGCAGATGAATGTTTAAAAACAGTCCTTATTTGGAATGCGATGCTGCTTGTTATCTATTTAAAATCTCTAAAAACAGTTCTGTTAATTTTAACAAAATATCTTAGAAATGTGTGACAATTTTCAAAGACAATATCTGTTTCATGTAATTATTTAAAACAAAATCATGTGAAATTAATTTTGTCTGGCCTTACTTCATAACACCTGACGACAGTTTTTAAAAAAATGGAACGAATTATCTCGTTTGAATTTTATTTATTTAATTCATGTTATAATAATTCCAATATACTTTTATACACGTACAGAAAATTTTGGTTCTTAAACACCACTTTTTCGGTCAAGTCAATTTCCTTAACCTTTTCATTAAAAACAGACGCTAAAAATAAAGCTGTAACAAATACACATTAGTATTTTTCGAACATAGAGTGAGATCCAATTCTAATTTGATTATCTCAAATGGTGTATTTGTGCCGTTTCTATGGCAAACATACAAGATCTGATTAAAGAGTATTGGGACTGTTGCTATGGTAATGGACCTAAAGCTTGCAGAGTGAAGCAGCTTGGCACAGATAGACCTTGGACTTTGTCGTGCATGCGCGCTAAGATATAATAATGTCGCTCACTTCCGTTGTTTATAGAAGTGCTTGGCAGTAAAGTATGTACTGTGTTATCGTGTCTTATCATACCAACCAAAGAGGAGGATCTGTCAGTGATCATGGCAGAGAATGTCTGAATGTATGTGTGTGTATGTGTGTGTTTGTGTGTGTGTATGTGTGTGAATGAGTGTGTGTCGCACGCACAAGTGTGTGCGAGGAAAGAGGCACGGCTTGAAAGTTATTACGGCCAAGAATCTTACCAAAAATCAAATCCCACTTGAAAGAAACAAGATTTCAAGATGTCGAGGATATCCAAAAGAATACGACGCGGTAGCTGCTCGCTCTCCCCCAAAACGGTGTTCCCTGAAAATCATGGGTCTTGCACCTTAATCAGAAATCATTATTTAGTTCTATTTGAAGGTGGTAGATTGGGAGAACCGTTAGAACGTCGGACAAAATGTCTAGTCGTACATAGTTCAAATCCTCTTAAGGTCAACTTTCATCCATTGAAACTAGATAAAATACAGAGGCAGTCCTGTATTGAATTCCCCTCAAAATTGTAAGCCTCGTGCTAAAATTGGATAACCATATTTAGTTCTACGTGAAGCTGGAGGAATGGCTGTATAGTTGGAACGTCAGACAAAATGTCTAGTTGCGTTTAGTCACAGTTTTTTTATGTTTCGAGTTCAAATCCCTAGAGATCAGCTTTGCCTTTCATCCCTCCAGGGTCGATAAAAATAAGATGCCAGTCAAACTTTGGAGTCGGTCGTATCAACGAAATCCCGCCCTTCAAATTGCAAACAGTGACAAGATCAGAAACAGTAATGTAGCTCAGTTTGCGCGGCATAATGATTAGAGGAATAAGCTCATGGTCATATGCTTCTTGGTTCAGTTCTAGGACTGGGCGGCGTGTTGTGTCATTGAGCAAGCATTCCATTTCATGTTGCCTCGGTTTACTTAGTGGATAATGAGTACCACCAAAACGCTAATGCAGCCCCCCCCTCTCTCTCTCTCTCTCTTTCTCTCTCTCTCTCTCTCTCTTTCTCTCTCTC
>NC_068992.1:59067734-59071676 GCF_001194135.2 Octopus bimaculoides
CATATCAATCACTAGGTCCCCCACTATCATATCAATCACTAGGTCCCCCACTATCATATCAATCACTAGGTCCCCCACTATCATATCAATCACTAGGTCCCCCACTATCATATCAATCACTAAGTCTCCCACTATCATATCAATCACTAGGTCCCCCACTTAATTATTCTGCTTCCTTCGTCGTTGTAACAAAAAGACAATCTTCATTCATGGTGCACTCTCGTTACCCAGGTCGATTTCATGGACCTTTATTTCCACCTTTGCCCCACCCTTCCGTTCATCCACCCTACCCACAATCATCTTCCTTTGTCTCTCACTAGTCTCCATTTCTTGTTACTGCTCTAGCGCAGTATCGTACGTGATTTCGAATCCTTCAATCTCAACGCATCCCACCCGACATTTACATGTTCCAAAATGTTTATAATCTCCTTGTTCATAATCGTTCTCTAGTCCCCACACCGTACAGGATATGAGATCCTTTTTTCGTCTTCCTCCCGCTGTCTTATCTGTCACTCCTCCAATGCCATCACCTCACTGGGCTCAGCTACCATTCCTTCCACATAAATTACCCCTTCACCTACTCCTCTATCACTTATACCTATTACTTAACATACTCCTTCTATAACTCCCTATATATCGGACAGACAGTTGGCCCGTTTTCCTAGGAGCGTCACTGAACGTTTTCCGAACATCTGCCACGAAACTTTAGTGTCTCATTTCACGCCATTTCCTCTCTGCAGATTACCCCATCCGGCGTTTCTTCATGCTTGGTTTATTCTGGAATCACGAATCCAGCTCAAACGAGCACTCATCTTTATTGTCCAAAGATTTAGCCCGATGGATTCAACCACAGAATTTCCTTTACTTTCAAATGCATATCACCGCTTTCTACACACGTGAGACATATATACACACTCATTCGAACCTAGACGCAAGAAAAATACAAATACAATAATATATGAACAAACACACATGTATCATATTTTCTTCTCACAAATACCAAAGGCATAAACACGCACACATTGTTACACATATCTTGCATTACACTAATGCAACACTTCCATAGACACACCCATCACATCACACACAGCCAATCATATACACTCAAATGACACTTTACATGCATACATACACAATTATATGCACAATGGGGATATTCATGAATTTTTCTACCAGACTATCAGATGTCCATATATAAGATTGGGTGAAAGTCTTGTTGCAACTTTTTTACATAATTGCTTTGAAGATACTTTTCAGTACTCACAGTGAAATAAGCATTAATTTTCACATTCTAATGTTTCTTCTTTCATTCTTTGCAGATTACTTTATGAAAAAGCTCTTAAATTCCTATCGATTTTACCCTTCGAAAATGGCTTTAAATCAGACCCATGAAAAACGCTGTGTGTCGTATGAATTCAGAAGAGACTGTTCGGCAATGTAAATAGCAAGAAATATTCGAACTGATGATGGAAATGAAGTTTTAAGTGTCCGGACATACCAACTATGATTTGGCCAGTTTCGTTCGAGAAAATTTATTTCTCGCGGATTCCCTTCAATTTGGACGATAAAGTTCTGTTGATATTGAGCTTCTGAAGACCACAGTTCAAGAGATTCAATTATAATTCCATATCGGTCGTACAATAACTTCATGAACTGGGAAAATCGCCTAAACTTGGTCAGTGTATCCCTAATCATCTGATTGTTTCTTAGATTAATCAGCGTTGCCCTCTGCACATCTTTGAAGAGTAGACTTGTTGTCGGACGTTTCCTGGATAGAATCATCAGAACTGTTGAAAATTGAGTATTCTCTAATCATATCCGACGGAAACGACAATGGTTAGCACCCAATAAAATGGAGAATCCATCACCAAGCCAGGGGTACACTCGAAAAATGTATGATCTGTATTTGGTGGGATATGAAGGGTATCGTCTATCACTGAAATGTTAAATGAAACGAAAGAAGTTAATACGGAGAAATATTGTTTTCAATTGGAAGCTTTGCAAACTGTTTGAAGAAAACGTGCCCCTCGTTGATCATTCGTAAAGAGGTGATGTTGTTACGCGATAACAAAATACCACATATTGCTCAAGTTACTCTGGAAAATATGGAAGTTTTGCTTCATCCTCTTTACAAAAGTGATCTGTTTCCGTTTGTCTCTCATTTTAAAGATCCTTTTGAGATTAACATTATTTAGATGGAAAACAGTTCTTTAATTATGAAGTGGCTGGAAATGATATTGAGTATTCCTTTCCTCCGAAACCTAAGCCATTGTACGCCCAAAGGATCAGGAATTTTCAAATAGATGGGATTATGTTGCCAATAATGAAGTAAAATATTATTTCATATCGATTAAGACCTATCAAGCATTTGTTTCTTTTACCTCTTGAAATACGACAGGACTATCTAAACTAACACATCACTGGTCACGATACACTTCCCTTCTTCCTTTCATTACACTCCTCTTTCATCTAAGTCCGAATTGCTCAACTTCCCTATCGTCATCGAGGTCTTCCAAATGGTCTCTTCCGAGTCTTAGATATCAGTCAACAGAGACAAAAGACGAACATTTTTTCTGTAAACTTTGAGACATATCCAGCCAAGCGAGGTTCCTTTTTGGTATTCCGCATAAACTCCACTTCATTTTCGAATTACCGTGTTTCGATTATGCTTCCGCAATGAAGTTCTTAGCACACTGCATCCACAGAAACATTTGTACCAAAGTAGGAAGACACACGAATACACTTAGTAACAACAATACATCCGTACATAAAAGGTCTCCAAAATACAAAGGAATACTGAAACACATATGTATCATAAGGGTATAGTAGTATACATACATACATACATACATACATACATACATACATACATAGAAGTAGTCTGCTCCTACTCAAAGTTTGACCACTTCTTCAGAGATGTGCTTTTACCGTACATGAGCGTGTAAGTGGCTTTTCAGTTCTGAGAGCTTTTTGCCATTCGCATTATCAACAGTACAAATATGTTTCACCTCAAGTGGATGTGTTGTTTATCTTGTCTGACTTGTGGATGTTTAAATACATATTTAGACAAGCTGTTAGAAGAATGTTGTCTCATATATATATGTGTGTGAGTGTGTGTGTGTGCGCGTCCGTGAGAGCGTATAATTATGTATATATGTATGTATATATATATATATATATTATGCACGTATATACATACATACATACATACATACATACACAGAGGCACAGAGAAAAATATACGAACACACAATAGTACACACTCATTAACATTTACCTTCCTACATATGAAACTGTTTTCGTTCTCGCTTCAGACATTTACAAATAACATAAGACGGAGATACAAATGTGAGTGAAAATCCCGGCAGCAGTGACTGCGTTTAAATGCGATGTCTTCTAGCTTCGTCCTGTTGCTGTTTTGTTCTACTGTTACCGATTATTGTTTATCCTTTATCAGCAAGCCTCGCCCTCTCCTCTGATATATTTAAAACCTTGCCGAACTCCAGTCTCTCACTGGAGCGGTCAATAGCAATGCTTTCCCACACTTCGGCGTTCAAATACGAAGACTTCCTGTCTCTCTCTTGCAGATATGCTTATGACGAAAATGAAGTTCTTCTTGCGTATTCTTGGCTATTCCCGATACAGCAGATCCTTCGAGGTCGTCCCATATGAAATACGATGTACGTGGCAAAGCCACCAAATGCATCATTGTTGTATAAGGACGAAGTGGATGGATATCTGCGCATGATCCAGGACCACATTATTAGTGATTCTGTCTGTCCATCTCATGTACAGGATCCATCTGCGGCTGCGCAGGCGAAAGGCGTTGCCGTACCGTCCCTGTCCAAAGTAGATCTGCCTAATCTTTCTACCGCAAGACAGTGTGCCAAAGAACAAGATCTATAGCCAGTAACCTATGTACCTACGCACATCCCCCCCCCC
>NC_068992.1:59072428-59075165 GCF_001194135.2 Octopus bimaculoides
ACATATATATATATACGTAACCTCTGTTCACTGGAAGAAAAAGAGAGTTACAATACAATTTATAAACATCTAATCATTGAAGTAGAAAGATTATTATCAGAAAATTCATTCGTATTCATATTTTAAATACACATACGCACACACACACACACACACAAACGCACGCACACACATAATTATAAACACACATATGTATATTCATATCTTCATACGTTGACGTGTATGAAAAAAAAAATCGATAAAAATCTGGAAACTTGTGTTAAACACCCTTAAACATATGATTATTACTTCACGTACATAAGTAAATATTTCCAACGTGGATTGCTATATTGCAGTTCTTGTTCATTTGCTGCCAGGGAACTATTAAATACTAACACTAGACTTACTGTTTACTAGATATATTTACCTTCTTGTCTGTTGCATTACACCTGCCTTATCACCTTCTCCATTAGTGTGGAGATTATACATTCCAGAATAATGACGATGGTTAATACGGCTTTTTGCAGAATAAAATACACGCAGATTGCATTTGGAAGCCATTTTGTTTTTTGCTGTTTGTGGCTTTCCTTTCTTCCTTAGGTTTTATCCCAGAGCATTAACGAAATTAATGTAACAAATCAATGTGGGTTAAAAGGGAATTACGATTAAAAAAAATATTTATTTACCAAAGCTGTGAAAACAATTCATGGCAGAAATAATCCTTGGTATAAGAAAATATAAGCATAACATTCTAATAATTCGTGTGTTTATACCTGTACACACACACACACACACACACACACACACACACACACACACACACACACACACACACACACACACACACACACACACATACACACACACATGCACACATACACACACACACACACAGGGAAACACCCACACACACGTATTTGTTTTTAGCAAAGTTATATATGAAAACAAGTAAACATTGCATATATATATATATATATATATATATATGCATAGACACAGAGAGAGACATACATACATATCTTACAGTGGGACCTGTAACAAGACAGAACTCTCTGCATTCAATAAAACAGTCGCCCCATAATGTGTCTGCAGTGCCAGTATTCATACCAACATTTCGGCTGCTTGATTCGACGCTTGATGAGATCTGAGCCATTGATGGGAAAACCCAAGTGATGTAGACGGCCTCTACCTAAAACGAAAATAAGGCGGCAGGGACTTAACTCAAATTTGTCCTTGTTCAGCAGCATATTATTCTTTTCCGCCCATTGAATGACCGCCAGTAGATCTGATTGAAGCCTTGTCCGGTCACCCACATCGTTGATGACCTTCTGGATCTTGGAATCATCTGCAAAGATTCTTATGTTACTGTGCTTGATGATGTCAAGAGAGGGAGGGAGGGATGTATAGTAATTCTTATTCATATATGTATTATTTGTTTTATATTTGTGAAAATAATTTAACATATTCAGAATTTCTAACATGGGAATACCTCTGACATGTGCTTGGAAAGTATAGTCATGATTATCGATTTGGTGACTATTGATCCATGATTGGTTTGGAGGTAAATATATCAGTCCTCGTTCATCACAAATGTTCAGCTTCCTAGAAAAAAAAAAAAAACGTGTTGAATTAATCAGCGGTAAATGAATAATAGAAAAATGGATGTCGATCCGATCCCCACAAGATGTGAACATTGTGGATGATCGCTGGAGCACCTTTCTTGCGGCCGATGCGGAATCTTTAACTGAAAGTCAATCCGTGTTGTCACAAATCAAATTGTGATATGCTTAATACGGTTCACAATGAGCATACCGTGTTATCCTGGATCAGCAATGAATGAATCAGTAATAAACAAGGATAGATGTAATAATTATATCTTGTGGCAGCGACCTCAGTTAAACGGTAATAATAATTGTATGAATTGAATCAACAACACTGTTTTCATTTCCGCTGGGATGCATATTAGTTCAATGACTTCATTAATGTTCTTAAGAAATTATTCCAACGTTATCCTCTCTAATTTTACCCTTTGTTATAAGCCTGAAATATTGCGAGTCAAAAATGAAAACTTATTTTTCGGTCGCTCGACATGGGTGAAATACCAACTATATTTTCTTTAAATCAAAATTTGATGCCTCGTTTTTGAGGGTTTCTTTGTTTTTTGTTGTATTTTTCTGCTTTCGCTTTTGCTTTTTTAAAGAAAAAAAATAAGATAATGGACGAGATAACCCTAGATATACAAATGACGCGAGATGAACCCGTTTGATAATAGGTCTGCACGGTCAGCGTTAACATGGAACTAAACAATAGCTACGACTGCAGCAGCAGCAAAAAACATCAGCAACGACATTTGAGGCGTTGTTCAGAGTCTAAAGTATCTGTTATTAGTTACGGATTGCGTAGAGGCGCTAAAGTATTTGTTATTAGCTAGGAATTGTGTAGAGGCGCTGTAGAATCGAAATGAGATTCCAAGAGTACCAAGTCAATGACCTGTTCATATCTAATTATTGTTATTTCAGTTTAATCAAATCACCTATAGAATTGAATAAAGTCGTAGAGTGACAATTTTCCTTCTCGTTTTGATGCAGGTGAATTTCCTTCTTAAGAAACGCGAATGGTTAATTGCACTGAACAACTAAATGCGATGACCATTGACAAAGCTATAGATATATTTAGAGGTAGAGAATATATATACATACATATATATATATGTATATATGTAAATGTATATGTACATATATATATATATATATATATA
>NC_068992.1:59076077-59078152 GCF_001194135.2 Octopus bimaculoides
GTACGCAACTGGTACTTAATTCATCGATCCCGAACGGCAAAATCGACCTCGGCGGAATTTGAACTCAGAACGTAACGGCAGACGAAATACCGCTTAGCATTTCACCCGGCGTGCTAACATTTCTGATTTCTTCATTGCCCACAAGGGGCTAAACATAGAGGGGACAAACAAGGACAGATAAATGGATTAAGTCGATTACATCGACCCCTGTACGTAACTAGTACTTAATTTATCGACCCCGAAAGCTTGAAAGGCAAAGTCGACCTCGGCGGAATTTGAACTCAGAAGGTAACGGCAGACGTACCGCTAAGCATTTCAGCCAGCATGCTAACGTTTCTGCCAGTTCGGCGCCTTAGGTGGAATATATATTGTAAAGCATTGTGTCCTACGCTCTCATGATTCTTCTTGCTCGCTGCATTATTATCAAAAGAGTTAATAGTTTAAAATGTTGACACAAAGTCAGCAAATTTGGGGAGGGTGTTAGTCGATTACATCCATCCCAATCAGGTCGACTTTGCCTTTCATCTTTACGCGGTCGATATCATAAGTACCAGCCAAGTACTGATGATGATGTAATCAACTCCACCCTCTCCGCAAAATCTGCCAGCTCTGTACCAAAATTTGAAAACATCATCATTATTATTATATCCTTTTATCTCAACTAAAGTTACCTCATTCCAATAAGCATTTATAGAACAGAACCAGTTTATATGAGTTTGAGTAGCTCCTAGAGATTGTCTCGTTAGCTTAATAGGTTAACGAGGTATTAAAAGTCAAAATCAAGTTGGATGTTTCACTGAAACTAAATTTAACTTCATCAATTTCCTTTAAAGTTCATTAGTGAAATTTAAATGTAAGAAGCCTTCAAAGCATAAATCCGACATTATCCGTAATTATACGTTGATGTTAAAATTTGCCCCAGGTTTCAACACTGTGTCGATAAATATATGTCCTTGTGCGTCTGTCTGCTTGTTTGTATGTTTGTGCATTTATTTATGTAGCTGTATATAAAATATCTTATTTGGTATACATACATGGTGCAATATTTAATTTCTTAAATAGACACAAAGCCTCAGCTTCGGAAACATCAGGTAATTAGATAGCGTAACGACTGCAGGGCATAAAAACATGTGCAAGTTAAGACGAATGATTCCAATGGAAACCTAACTCTGGAAATTGTTTTGCTAGAAGCATTATTCTACTCTGTAGAACTTTTCCTTCTCAAAACCGATGATTTAATATCACTTATTTGGTAATTTCCAGTGTCCTGAACAAATAAACTCACAAACACTATCAGTCTTGTGTGAATTCTCATTCCTAATTGGAACTGTTTCATTGCACACACGCACGCAAATACGTACATTCATACATCTATGTATGTATGTATGTACATGCGTCATATAAAATTGTTCGGGAGATTTTATCAGAAATGTCTTCGCCACAAGTTCAGAATTAGCTGTTCTTCACTCATTCCCGACACTGAGGCTCTTGCTGAAGTTAGGATCACATGAATTTAAACTATTCTTATTAGGAATCAACTATGATAGACAGGCCATCTCGTCCACATGGATGTTGAGCACATTCTGAATCCAATGCTTTATAGCGAACTTATACTGGGAAAGAGTAAATAAAAAAATACTAAGCTGAAAAAAAGGTACAAAGACGTTTTAAAATCAAATTTGAAATGCCTTTAATTATCTTACAATAGTCTTCAATCCCTTGCAGCAGATGGTGAAGTGTGGAGAGCTACGGTTTACAGCAGTGTTAAAGATTTTGAGCTTGAGAGAGTTAAAGGCAAGCTAAAATAAAAAGTAAATTTCGTAAAATGGATAATAATAATAATAATAATAATAATAATAATAATAATAATAATAATAATAATAATAATAATAATCTCTAGGAATGATAAAAAAAAAGGTACTGAAACCTATTTGAAAATGATACCAGGTTTACCATCCCTACAGGCGCCAGATCACCGGTAGTTTTAGACAGAATTAATCTTCGTTAGCGACGCTACTCCACTGCCTAGGAGTATATATATATATACGCCGTGTCCTCATGTGTATGTGTACATA
>NC_068992.1:59078272-59080000 GCF_001194135.2 Octopus bimaculoides
ACACACACACACACACACACACACACACACACACACACACACATATATATATATATATATATATATATATATATATAACATAAGAAAAAGAAAATGGAGATTGAGAAGTTAATTATTATTTATTATTAACATCAAATTAATCATCATCCCTTTCAGCTGTTTCAATTACTACCCAGTAAATATTAAGTAAATATTAAGTTTATGTGACCTGAGCATAATACCTTCAGAGGGAAAAACAAAGAAAAAAACACACCCTAGGATGTTTTATATGTGCTCATGTATTGATTATAGCAGACTATTTCAGTCTGCTATAATGAATTCATAAACACATAAAACATCCAAGGGTATGTATTTTTTCCCCTTTGAAGATATTATGCTCAGGTCATATAAATTTAATATTTACTTAATGTTTACTGAGTATTAGTTGAAATAGCTGTAAGGGATGATAATTAATTTGCTGTTAATAATAAACAATTATTAACCTCCCAATCTCCATATCTTTTTCTTATTTTATATGAATATAAGCTATTTGATCTTATATGATATAACCATTATGTTAAGAAAATAAATTACCCCAAAATACGAGGTATTTAACCAGTATTTCCTTGGATGAGACCATCCCTTCATGTGGTTAACATAACCTCTAATCGAATTTAAGTGTGTGTATATATATATATATATATACATATATATATGCGTATATAGTTTACATCGTAGGAATAAACTTTCAGATGTGAAGTCCGTTTTTACACTGGAACTCAAAACAAGAAGTAAATAAAGCTAAGAATAATAGCGTTTAAAAGTTGGGTAATGAACCCTTTGGATGGAAAAGGCCGAAGGCTGCAGGTGGGACACGAACTCACATCTTCTGTAAATGTGACAGACGTTTTACTATTAAACTAAAGCAATCCTTCCAATTTCTCTATCCATTTTCTATCCAATTTCTCTATCCAATTTTGTTGTTACTATATATTGAAAAAGATATGAACATTACAACTTGACAATCTTGAACCCTGATTATGAAAAAAATCAATGTCTGTTAATTCATAAACGTAAGTAATATATAGACTCTGTTTTTCGACCAAGAAACGCAGTAAAATTTTATTTATCCAAACATGCTTGACTTACTTCAAAGAACTTTCCATCGATAGAATCTCGAAAGAAACACTGCATGTTAATAAACCCCTTTGAAGCTGAAATATGCTTTAAAGACTCCAAGGTTAGCACATTCATTGATTCGTAGATGCGATCGTATATGGTTTTAAATGTCAGAATCGTTATTCCGTTCTCGTCAAATGGGTAGTAGACGAAGAATTCCGTTTCTTATCTTACGTTTATAAAACAGAGCTAACCAACGTGTTTATTTGATCGATAATAAGCAGAAAAATTGATTTATTATCGCATTCCGATTGCCGAATATTATGTGTTAAAGTTTCGATATATCATCAATATCTTACCAACATGAATGTTCTTGGATTGTGTAGAAAATTCACCGTGACAAATTCTGAGAGATCCCCTGCGTGTTGTTTTGAATGGAAGCAATGTTTGAGGTAATTTTTTAGATCGCTTTTTCAGATTCGTCGACATCTAGCCATACGGTTCCGGATTTAGACCCACTGTCTATCACCTTGGGTAAGTGCATTCTACTATTGCCCCGAGCCGCCGATAGATGCCTTGTGAACGGATTTGGATGACGGAAACTGAAAAAGCCATATATATATATATATA
>NC_068992.1:59080010-59082308 GCF_001194135.2 Octopus bimaculoides
ATGTTTATGTACATATGCATGTGTATGTGTGTCTTTGTGTTTGTGCTTGTCCCCCATCATCGTATGACAACTGGTGATGGTTTACTTACGTTTCCGTAAATTAACGGTCCGGTACACAAGATGGTCTAGCTTACGAGGTAGAAATAAATTTACGTATGATCGGCTGTGAGATGATACAGACTGCTGGTATCTTGTTGAAGTTACCTCAGGCTGCAATGGCAACAGGACAAGTCCTTTTCCAGAGGTTTTATTTCTCCAACTCATTTATGAAACACAACATGGAGGTAGTAGCAATGGCCTGTATGAACCTGGCGTTGAAAATAGAGGAATGTCCACGAAGGATTCGAGATACGATAAATGTTTTCCACCATATAAAGCAGTTACGAAGTGGAAACTCTAAATGGAGTGCCAATGATGTTACCTGGCTGATCCTGTGTGCTCATGGGCTAGACACATCGTCTCCTCCACTGGCTTTACCTGGCTCATGAACCACATCCTAGATGCCATGGTTTGTATATTATCTGCACTGTCAGCAGAACTCAGAAATTGTGATGGAATTCCCTTCTCTGTTTTCTTCTTTTCTTTCTTTCCTTTCTTTTTCTTTTCTATTTTCTATTTTTTTTTTTTAAATCTCTTACTCTACTGAGTTGGAGCATTGTTTTGCATTTAACTGATAAGTATTTCTTATGGTTTCTTACTTTGTTACAACAGGAACGAAGGAGCCTCACTCTACTTTCACATGTTTTAGATAAAATAATAATTTAAATATTGCAGACATTTATTTTTAATTTGTAACAATATTTTTTTAAAAATCTTAAATATAAATGAAAAAAATATGTATGTATAAAAATTTATTTAGTGTTAAAGTTTATACATTAAAGTTAGTCACTGTAATATAAAACTATTTTTTAATAATTTTATTAGATTATTTACATTTTTGGTCCTTTCAATTTTTAACAAAAATACAATATTTAATTTGAAATAAAATTTGTTTATTTTTGTCTGCAACTTTATAATTGAAGAAAAAAATTATTTTAATTTAATTCAATCCTAAAATTAACTTTTAATAGTTGAAGTATATTTGTAATTTGTTTGACAAAATGTGTAAACAGGGGCGGCTTCAGTCGAGACTCAACAGTAAGGAATTTGTCTTCTGGAAGATCTCTCTGCAAATTCATGTCATATATGTTATTCAAGTTATTCTACCAGATAATGAATGATAAGTGGTGCGTGTGTGTTTGTGTGTATTTATCATGGGATACAAACGATTAGCTACAGGCATGGGCTCAGGCACAACTCTTTGCTACAGTTCATGCCTTTTAGGGAAAAATCAATTTTACATGAACATCTTTCTTAATGACTTAAAAAACTAACTTTGTATAGTTAATACTTTAACCCTTTAGCATCCAGAAAAGGAACCGGGCTTAAAGAAAAATAATTAATGTGGTTGATTTGTTGGACTAAAATATTTCAAGCCAATGAGCCAAATTAGCTGCAGTCCAACGACTGCAACAAGTCAAAGATAAAACATAAAACATTCATACTCACTCACACGATAGACGCACATCTTCACCTTAATGATGCAATACTCTCATACACAATAAAACGCCTACATCGTTCATATATACATCTAATCCAAATATCTCCAAATTCGAATATTACCTGCCCAGTAAACAACTTAACTCGGTCGAGCACTCGTGAAAATCCATTGCTCAGTATGTTCAGCATCGTTTCACAAATTTCTTAACAACAATAACTTCACTCTATAATTAGTTTAACTCATTGTCTTCAATAAATATTCGTTTGATATTCAGATCTCATAACAAAATAATAACCATAATTTAACTATGATAATCTCTACATGTTTAATTGAAAGATACGTTAATTCTTTCGTGTTTCCTTTGCATAGCAAACGTATGGTGTACGAAGTTTCTGTCCACGACTTTATTCAGGTAAGACGCTAAATCTCATGAGATTTATAAATGGCACAATATTCAACTAGTTTCGAGAAGTGAAAACCATCATTGCATGCATTGTGTTGATAGATAGATAGATAGACAGACAGATATATAGATAGATAGATAGATAGATAGATAGATAGATAGATAGATAGATAGATAGATAGATAGATAGATGCAGAGACAGAGAGAGATACACACATACATATATATTTACAGAGAAAGATACTATTTTACACACACACACACGCACACACGCGCGCGCATATATATACACATATTTGGCTTGTATTCAAACGAAACTTTTTCTGCGTAAAGAAGTTATTTTTTGTAGGGAAAC
>NC_068992.1:59082891-59086087 GCF_001194135.2 Octopus bimaculoides
ATATATACATGCTTTCGGCGGCGGATGTTATTTACATTTTAATCAATTTATCATTCTCCACGCGTAGTAATATAAAACATCGCAATATGAGATTGTTCCAGTTTGTTGAGAGATTTATCTAATTATAACCTGTACCAACACAAACATTTCTAAATATCTCATTGAAATTTCTATGGTCGAAATGCAGATTTTCTAATATTTTGCGTTGAATTCATTTGAAAATGAATTCTCTTCTCTTCTTCCAATTAAGTGGGCATGTAAATAATTGCAATTTTGCCTCAGTAATTTGTGCAAGGTGGTATAAATTGACAGGTACATGAATTTGTTCCAGGATGTAGCCTCATTGGACTAAAATCAAAACATCATTTTATTCATTTAAGTGACTTTAATCTTAAACATGTGCGGTCTTTTGTTTCCCGTCTCTAGCTTCTCGGTTGAATGCTTACAAATGTGTAATATTATAGAATAGCCTAGCTTTGAAAGAAAATGTTTGCGATTTTATCATAAAAGCTATTGTCATCAAGACTATATACTTGGCATATTCATTTCTCTCTCCTTTTCTTTTCATTTGTTCAAACCAACTTTATATTTATTTATGGAAACAAAGAGGGGAAAAAACGCTATTATCTTTTCATATTAATTTAAAAAGCAATTCGCGTTGAATCATAAATTGAAATAACATTGTTGAAAATGCCATGGCAACATTCAATCAGCTGAAATCTGTTGTTTTAATTGTATCTCTTTCATTTTATATAATTTTATATAATTTCAAAATATTTCTACCCTTCTTCTAGCTGAAAGGCCTCAAATCAAGTCGAAATTGCAGTCCTTTAATTGTCAAACTGACATATTCTCTCCGGGAGTTATAAGCCCAGAATTATTTCAGAGTAAATCTAGAAATAATCTTCTGATACAAAATTAATTAATATGCAGACGAAGGCAGCGAACCGGACAAATACTTGGCATTCATCTGTATCAACTTTCTGAGTTCAAATTCCGCCGAGGTCGCTTTTGCTTTTCCTCTTTTCAGAATCGATGAAATAAGTACCAGTCGGACACATGTAATTGACGGCCCTCTCCTACTCCAGCTAATTTCGAGCCTTCTGTATATAGTACAAAGAATTAGTTAATATGCATACGTAGAATTGACAGAGTCAACAGAGATGTCATGCCGGATCTCCGCGTTTTAAGTTCAACTCCCAACGAGACAACTTTGTAACTCGTTCTTTCGTGGGCCACAAAATATACCGGAATTGATACTGTAGCAGTGTCTCTCCAGGTTGTTTACCTTCTGAAAGCAACATGTGCGATGAAACATGCTTAGCTGTATCGGTCTTGTCTTTCCTTTGGGTATTAGTTGTGTGGAGAGACAATGTTTACATACACTGGCCACTATTAATCTTCCACAAAACAAACTTTATCCAGACAGTCCTGCACATATTTACAGGTACATGGTAAGCCCTGACCTTGGCAGGCCTTATATGTAATTAACAAGCTCTATCGTGGTGTTAACTAATCTTTTCCTTTGTATTTTAAATTTTAGTCTTTGTGAAAGTGGAATTTTTTACTGTTCAGGAGTCTGTAGTTAACTCTATAGAACTGGTGCTTTTTCTATCCACCACGAAAGGATAGAAAGGCAAAAATGATCACGGCAGATTTTGAACAAAGAACGTAAGGAATCGGAGGTAATATCCCCTCGCTGTCGATTCTGCCCGCTCAACGCCTGCAAATGAACTGATCTTCCGTAAGGTACAACGCGCTGCACTATCCTTAAATCGAGCCCATAAGCTTACGAAACGTGTACGCGGCTCTTCATTCAACTATATGTATTGGTTTCAAATTTTGGCGCAAGGTCAGCAAGTCCGGAGTGGGAATAAGTCAATTACATCCACCCCAGTGCTCAACTGGTCCTTATTTTATCGACCCCGGAAAGGAGGAAGGAATGAAAGGCAAATCGATCTCGGTGACTTTTGAAATCAGAACATACAGACGGACGAAATAAGCATTTTACCCGCCGTGCTAACGATTCTGCCAGCTCGCTGCCTTAATTAAACTATATAAATTTAATCTCACTCGACACCGCTCTTCACCATGGTGACAGCTTGGATCAACTTTTAATGAACTATCAAAATAATTAAATGGATTTATGTATTAGTAAAGTCAACACAGATACGCTGTGAAGTGTCAGGATTTGGGATTTAATTAACGTAAGCCGTTACAAGAGACATGCCTTCAAAACCACCAACAGTATTGCCATAGCCATGGATGAAATCTGATATGCACTGCTTCACATGCCTACGAGTCGAATGATGTTGAAACGATGTTTTGGAACAATGTAATCCAATTGGATAGGGAACACATTCGTAGTGTAACAGTAGGGAAGAATCGAAGTTTCCGAGAAACGATCTGTACTGAATCGGATCATTGGAATCAGTGCTTTGATGCATATATATATATATATATATATATATATATATATATATATATATATACATATATATATATATATACATACATACATACACACATACATACATACAAACATACATACGTACGTACATACGTACATACATACATACATACAAACATACATACATACATACATACATACATACATACATTCATACATACATACATACATACATTAGCAGGAGCGCCCAAAATTAATTCGCCTGATGCTACTTAGACATGTTATCAAATTCTATACCGTTATTTATTGAAGTTTTAGCTTTTAAGAAAAAACGCTCAGCATGTTATGAGAATACAAACAGCTTCCGTGAATTTCATGCGTCGCATTAGAATTGTAAGTTGCATTAGAAATGTAAGTGGAACTAGAATATTCTTAAACAATAAATGAAACCGGTTCTCGAATCATGCGAGTCAGAAATTTACCTCTTGGCTTACAAGTTTTTTTTTTTGTTTCTTTTTGTGAATGTCAATAAGATATTTGATTACAAACTGGATAACCTGAGAAATGACACTGTTCTTTGAACGATGAGACAAAGACCTCTTCTATGGCAATATTTGCTAAAATAATAAACAGATAATAGAATATTGAAATCATATTTAAAATTAGTCAGTTGAAAAATTTGAGGAGTGTCTGTATTTCAATGCAATTGTGTTTTTATAAAAAGCGTTCAGTGGATTTGTAAGTGCAAAAGGTGAAAAAGTGTGTACAACGTTTATTTTGGGTTAC
>NC_068992.1:59086097-59086351 GCF_001194135.2 Octopus bimaculoides
AGTGTGTACAACGTTTATTTTGGGTTACTGCATGATCTGGCGAGTGTGAGTGTGTCTGTGCATGTGTCTGTGTATGTGTCAGTCATACACGATCTATATTTTCGTGTTATACTTACATACGTGTGTGCGTGAGCATCTGCGTCTATATAATTTTGTTATATCTAAATGTCTTGTTATGTTCTATTTAAATATTTTAATGTTTTGTTGTTTTTTTTTTGTTTTTTGCTATAATCGTATTTGTAGTCTACTATATT
>NC_068992.1:59086361-59087294 GCF_001194135.2 Octopus bimaculoides
CCAGTAAATCTTTTAGACGAACTTGTGTATTTTTCAAATTTGTGTTTATTATATGATCAGAGAAAATACAGAACAAAATCTAGCCAGGAACATGAAATAAAACAATATAGATAGGTGATTAATAATTTGAGGGATATTCAACCATCAATGTCGCATCTAAACAAACTGAAGATTCAAAGATTTTAATGAGGGAGTGGTTTATTGATTAAACGAATATTTATGGTGGGGTTTCTATTCCGTCTAAGAACATAAACACCAGCTACTTGCATATTTGTGTTCAAACCTGCCAGAGAGTATAAACGTTAAATAGGTAAATCATTGTTCCGAACTCTACACAGTGTAAAGAACGATTTTTCATCGGTTGGCAGATATCAGCACTGATCAGCAAACAGTTTTGTTCGCTGAAATTATAAACAAAATCACTGTTTTGTTTGTTTAGACACAACATATAGAAACACAGGTGTCCCAGAATCCCTTGTACCAACGAACCGGGTGTATTACGAACACGTTTTCGTCATAAAAAAGGGAAGTTGTTCTCCTGTGACGTACAAAGCTGCAACTAGCACATTTGCGTTCGAATTTGCCGGAATGTTTTAAGAATAATATTCAAAGCACCATGTCATATCTTGCTGTACACAATGCAAATAACGGTCCCTTAGTCTAAAAACAATCTCAGTATTAGAAAGACAAGACTATCTCTGCGGTGATAAAGAATATTGTGTCGCATAGCGTAAACTTCTAATTAACGGAGACGTCAACCATAATCGAATTTATGTCCTTTGGCTTTTTCTCCTTAACACGATAATTACATTGCATTAATAATAACAACAATTCCCCTTTTCTTAGATTAAGGGATCTAAATATATGCCAAGAGGTCGATTTCTGATATGCATGATTTCAGAACCAGTTTCTATCTTTATCGAAGTATATATA
>NC_068992.1:59087850-59088762 GCF_001194135.2 Octopus bimaculoides
ATATATATATATATATATATATATATATATATATATATATATATATATACACGCACACAAACATACATATGTGTTCAGATTAAATTTAATGAAGTTTTATGTCTCCCTTTTTTCAAGAAGAGCTCGAGGTTTTCTTGAACAGCTAACGGTTTTGGAGGGCATACAGATTGTAGTAGTAGTTGAGAAGTCGTTAACTGAGATGGTGTATTGGAAGCCAACTTGAGTATTGGAAAAGAGTTACCTGTATCATGAATACTTGGTGTGCCGAATGTCAAATTACCGACATCATAATTGTTGCTCAATACTCTGTGAACATTGTAAGATTGCAAGGCATGACGTTTACAGCTACAACAGAGACTACGAAACACTGGTCAGCAGCAAGGCACAAAGCAGGCGTTCAGACTGCTCCGCAATCCCAGAATTCGTCACCACTACTTTGAAGAGAGCCTTAGGCTCAATTCAGACAGCTATGCGAAGCTGCTGGAGGTTATGTTCAAATCCTAACTTGAGAAAATTTCTACTCGACGATCAGATGTGTGGCAGCACGATTCGGTTCCTGACCATAGCCAAAAGTGTCAGAAGTCGTTGTCAGAGAATATGTACGACTAGACCCAATATTTAGCCTACTCATTCCCCCCTCCCGATTGTAATCCCATAGGTTAGTGTTTGTGGTGCGGTTGAGAAGGGCATCAACCGCTTTGCCTGCAACACCAAAATTGAGCTGATGGCCAAGATCTAGGAGGTGTTCAAGGATTTTCCACAGATACAATGAGGAATGCATGCGCCATGTTCCAGACCCGTCTTGAGGTCGTGGCAAGGGGTGCAAATGAGTGCAGCGATATCAAACTCTCTTATTCACCAAATTCCACATATCAGAGGAAGCTCTCAAAAATAACAGTATGTATATATATA
>NC_068992.1:59088838-59090300 GCF_001194135.2 Octopus bimaculoides
ATATATATATATATATATATATAAAACGTTACATATATTTAACTCTTTGATGGCTATTTCTGACCTGTAATTTCTCAAGAAGTATCTTCGATTCATTGTAAAAGTTCAATTGATTAAATAATACATTAAGCAAATAAATATATAATTATCTTAGTTCTCTTATTTTATTGTTGGGTTATCTTGGACATGAGAATGCCTCGTAATTGCTTTAACTGTTGTAGAATCAAAATTTACAAAAAAAACTAGAAATTTGATAATTTTTAGACGAAGCATTTGCATAACTTTTCAGCGAACAAGAAACCTTTTGAGGTACCTTTGTTTTTGCTAAGTGTAACAGAACTTTAATTCGGTTCTAAAAGTTAACGAAACACTCGCTGACTTATAACTCTTTCCATTATATTTATTAAGGCTGGGTATTTTCGGCGCCCAACTGACACGACAGAATATGTCACAGCCAGTAAGTATGCTTCGAATGGAAGGGATTATTGGTGGGCGTGCTCTTTTGGGGAAAAGATTTTTGCTATGAGGATGGGCTTACAACATTTATGCTGATCGCTTGGAAAACAACCTTTAGTTTCACCATATAATGATGTTCATGCGTGTATATTCTGAATATGTGTGCATGTGTGTGTATTCTGTGTGTGTGCGTGTGTGAATGGGAATATTAATTACTACGTGATACTATGAATTAATTCACGTGTGTGTGCGTGTCTATATGTGTGTGTGTATGTGCACGAGACAATGTGTTTATCTGTGTAGGAGAGTGATTGAAAGAAAGTATCAAATCTACTTAGTCTCTCTCTTGGAAAACAAAAAACACCAGAAAGAGAAGATGAATGATGAAATTATTTTTAAAAGATCACCTGAAATTGTAAACATGTAGCGATATAATTAGAACGTGGAGGATGTAATTGCTAACGTGATAAAATGAAATTACAAGAGCTTTTTATAAGATGCTTCACTTTAGGTAAAGCAATATATTTAACGGTCCTATTATTTATTTTTCGTAGAAGATTAATTTTAAAATGTTACAAATGACAGAAATTTTTTTCTTCTTCCATGTAAAACGCCTCCTTTTGAGAAACACTTTGAATCAAATTTCATGCAAATTTCATATACAGTATCTTCTTTTATTGAGCTGTGCTTTCTTTTCATTTTGCTTTTTAACAATTTTTCATCGTTTCATCTCCAACTAGAAGAGTGTTTACGGAGATCATTGATGTGTTTTCTGGTTTAACTAATTTTCATAATAACCAAGATTGGAAATATATAAAACAATTCTTAGCAAATGTGTTATGTTCTATGTTTCCTTTATTTATTTATTTAGCATTTTGAATGATATTATATAGCTGCAGTCAGGTACTGAAGTTCAGTTACTGATTGGAATCACAGGTACTTTCTTCTAATCAATTACCATCAATAAATACATATATAGATGTATGCATATATATATATATATATA
>NC_068992.1:59090402-59096815 GCF_001194135.2 Octopus bimaculoides
ATATATGTATACACACACACACACACATATATATATACACATATTTTATAGGTGCATGTAGATAGATAGATAGATAGATAGATAGATAGATAGATATGTATGAGTAGGTATGTAAATATGTATGAATATATATATATATATATATATATTAGATAAATCGTATGGTATACACCCGGTAGCTTACCAGTAAAGCACGTTCACTGCCACAATGTCCTTTAGGTATTTGATTGATGAGAAAGATGGAAGATGGAAGATGGAAGATACGGGAATGTTTATTTATCACTGCAATTGTTTCGACCCATCTAGCATGTATCCTTCACGAGTGAGATACTTAACAACTGATTTAGGAGTATCCGACAGTATAGATGTGTCTCTTCAGGTGATTAAAAGACGTATTTCGTCAAAATAACGACTGTTCCGTATACAAAGGATACAGCTTCATCTTATATAAGATCAGTAATGAATAACAGATGCAAAAAGTAACGAATACACAATACAGCGAAAAAAGTATTAAAAGGTTTAAGAAGTATTTAATACTTTTATAAATCTTATATAAAATGAAGGTGTATCCTTGAATTTTCTGCTTTTCAGTACACAAACCGAGAATCTTGTAATCACCTAAAGAGACACATCTACACCGTCGGATACTCCTAAACTAGTAGATGAATACCCCACCCGTGCGGGATCGATGCTAGCTGGGTCGAAACAATTGTAGTAAGTAATAAACATTCTCATATCCTCCGTCTTCTATCTCTCATTAATCAAGTGCGTGTGCATGTGTGTGTGTGTATGTATGTATGTATGTATGTATGTATGTATAGGCGCAGATGTGGTTATATAGTAAAAAGCTTGCTTTCCAACTATAAGCATCTGAATTCAGTCCACTACATAGAGCCTCGGGTCGACCAGACTTGTAAGTAGATTTCGTAGATGGAAAGTGAAAAAAGACCATCGCGCGCGCGCGCGCGTGTGTGTGTGTGTGTGTCTGTGTCTGTGTGTGTGCGTGTGTGTGTCTTTGTGTTTGTGGTCGACCCCTCCGCCACCGCTTAACAACTGGTATTGGTGCATTTAGGTCCCCCGTAACTTAGCGGTTCGGCAAGAACCCCATAGAATAAATAACAGCTTTTAAAATGGCGTCAATTCATTCGGCTACATATTTTGAAGCCGGTGCCCCAGTATGGCCGCAGTCTAATGCCTGAAACAAGCCAATAGTTTACCATAAATATACATTTCTACTTTTTCATGTCCGATGATTGTTGAATTTATTTGTCTAATTTTGGAGGAAACTTCCCGATAACAATAAAAACCTATAATATATAGGTTGATAAGTAGAAATTAAAATAAAGAACGTTCTTAATCACAGAGATAGAGACACGAATTATTTTTAAAATTCGGCAAATCAACAACTCCGAATTTCGGATGCAACTTTACATCGACCCCAGTGCCCAACCGGTTCTTATTTCATCGAAAAGACCCCGAAAAGATGACAGGCAAAGTTGATTTACTATGCACAGCTTTGGTTACTAAATATTTGTAAACCAATCAGCCATTCCTGAGCCCACTACCTGAGTCTATGTTGAGAAGGAGAGAGGGTCATGTTTATAGCAAATGTATTTGCGCAGTGTGGTCTGAGTTGAATTTTGTTCAAAAGGAAATTAAAAACGTGTCGAATATATTTCACCAAACAGGTATTTATGTTTGAATTATTTCTGGGGCTAAACACTTCAGTTAACATATTTAATACAGGAACAATTAAAACGCTAAATATAAATAACTATGAGGAGAAGAATAAGCAATGTTTGATTTAATAACTAATATTGTTTTAAACATTTAGAAAAGCACTGGAGACAACTCTAAGTATGTTTCTTACCACGAACTTATCAGTGAAATAGATTATTCTATATTTGCTGATGTAGCAATGAAAGTATTACTAAGTAAATTTACGAGACCGTCTGTTCGTCAATGTATGAAAATAGAATTGGTTAGGGATTAACTCAGACATCTCATCCGCATAAAAGAACAATAGTTACGTTAGTGTTAACATATTTCATGCTGATTGCCTCTATAGTCCGCCTTCTTATTTTGCAGAATAACGGAACGTTTCAGAGCGTTTCTCAAATATCTTAAAAGTTCTAATAATAATGTATCTTTACTGAATATTTTCCCACTCGTTTCCATTTCCTTATATTATACCCACCTCCAATATTTCACACATGAAACCTAGTTTCCTGTTTGTTTTTTATTTTTTTAATTAAAATTTTTTTTTTTTTTGGCATTCGTTGCATTTAAAAACTGGTATTTTCAGTTAACGTCTTTACTTTACCACATGATACGATGTGCAAGTTTATTTTTTGTATTCTGACTTAGCTTTGCTTGGCTCTCTTACGTTTCAGGAGGGATTTTTCTTTTTGTAATTTTTGCAATGTTAGGAAGACAAAGAACTTAAAAAGCTGAATAGAACTTTGTGGCATAATAAACACGGACGTTTATGAATATGGATTTCCACGAAACGAATAAAATCCCACTTCTTTACTAAATTGACAGCTTGGATTACAAGTAAAATTATCTTCGGAAATACCTTTTCTTTTTTTATTTTTCATTTTGTTTCTTTTGTAGATGAACGAAAATGCGCTGCATGAATCAATTTTATTTTGCACTAGATATGAGAGTATATTTGCATAAAATATACAAAGTGCTAAATACAAAAAGCAAAGTGTAGATGTATTAATTCATACCTAAGTATCGGTAGTCGAAAGCTTATATGTGATAATATAGCTTCATTCTAAAAGAAGTTAGTTTTTCTTGTAATGTTTTAGGGTTCATCTAAAAATAGAGGAAGTTCCTAACAATTTGTCTTTATTTTCATCTACATAAAATCAATCCTGAAACTTTATATATACTCTCCTGTTAAAAATATTTTTTAGCAATATGACGAAACGAAACACTTATTCAAAAAAAACCCAATCAAATTGATTTTATCCATCCTACTTGTATAAGATAAATAGAATCCATTGATTCTATATTGTCAATAAGGTTCGTCTACTGATGTGTGATAATCATTTATTGATCTCAGCTGAGTGCCTTTCCAGTTAGGTCTGCAGTGCGATAAAAACTCGGTACTTTTAGTGAAACATTCACAAATTTTATTACAGCATAGCCATTACTCTATAATAATAAATATTACTTCTACACGATATGTATTTAATACTGACATGCATTTAGTTAAAGACACACTACAACCAGTGAACACCAAGTAACAGCAATTATATCACAAAGTAATTGACGAAATCCTTATTCCAGTAACCATTTCCAAAATATAACTACATTGTACATAAGCGATTGCAAATAAGACTCAAGAAAACTAATTCATTGTTTCAGAAATGAATTTGTTTCAGAAGCTGTAAAAATATTTCATGGCTATGATTAATAATTTCTAAGGCAAAGAAAATATTTAAAATAGAAAACGTACAAAACAGAGGAAATAATTCATATTAAAAAATAACATGGTAAAATTACCATTTCCAGCCATTTTGAATTATTATCATTATCATTATTATCATTATTATTATTATTATTATTATTGTTATTATTATTATTATTCATCGCGGAATACATAAGATGTGATTTCAAACGCTCCAGTTTGGTGCAGCTTAAAACATTTATTTACACTGGTTTGATGCTTATTTACATTATTTATGTTATTCCAAGTTGTCAATAGAAACACCAGGAACCTGTTACTGGTTTTCTGCTGTTGTTTGCCCTCCCCCCCCACTCAGGTGCTATAATTTGACCCACCAAAGAAGTTCGGTGGGCGGAACGCGTCTTGAAAGTGTTGCGGAAAAAGAAAACAACCTCTCCCATGAATCTGGTGACTGCTGAGAATTTCCCTCCACCTCCCTCCGTTATTGGCAACAAAACAAGAGAAGAGGAGGAGAAAAACGAGACTATTACAGTACAAAGTCCACTTTGTAGTAACAGTAGTAGTAGCAGTAACAGTAACAGCGGTAGCAGTGACAACAGCAGCAACCGCAAAAGTGACAGCAGCCGCAGCAGTAGTAGAAGCGGTAGCAACAACAACAACAAAAGAGATAGCAACTGCAGCGGCAGCAGCGATAGCAACAACAGCGACAATGAAAGCAAAAGTGACAACAGCAACAACAACAAAACCAATCCCAATGACATCGACAAGAAGAACGACAACAACAGCAACAACAACAACAAAGGCGCGTTCGCAACAGCAGCAGCTGCGAAGAAGAAATAACGCTTTACCATGGAAACTAATTAAAGAAGAAAAAACATGGGCCAATCAAACTATTCCGTCAGAGGCAATTGAAGCAGTTGAGAGAAGGACGGTGCTTTTCAGATACATCTCAGCAGAGACGAAAAGAGCGGCTTTAATAGCCCAAGTAGATATTGAGGCGGCGCTGAGGTGCATCAGAAATGACATTGAGTACGTAGCGAGGGGCAAACAATTCGGTACTGTTTAAGTCAAACGCCCTCACTATGAAACATTCAATGACCCCTTGCAAAACCAGCAAAGTCATTATGTACCACTCCCACATGGGGAAACGAACAGCACATGTCCGCCTTCCTAGGTTCCTGCCATGACTTGATATTTGGTGGCTTCTGGGATGCATAATCGTGGAGGGGACGGATACTGCCTCGACAGGGGTGACAAGAACTGCCAAGGAGGACTGGTTAGGGGCATTGACCCGAAAACATTAAAAAATCCAGACCACATCCGTCTGCATATCATGACTGAGAAATGACTCATTTGCGAGCTCGCTGCCCCCCAACTGATACAAAGTGCAAGGGGTCAAATGCCTCCACTGCTACCTACGCTGGGACGCGGACCACAAACAGCACCAGCACCGGCAAAACCACCAGCAACAACACCAAGCACAGCTCTGAGTGCCTTGGGTATGTACTGTGGTTCGTTGTGGTGCTCTTATTTTCTTTGTATTGAAAGTGTTTTACGTAGGATGTGTGCGGTTCCTAGTAGTGTTATTTTCTGTATGTTATATATACTTGTAAGTCCTGGTGATTTTGTTATCTATTTTTCTGAATGCTTTTTTATCATACCTAATGCGCCTACTATGACAGGAATTGTTTCTCTAATTTTTCCGTCAAATTTCTGCCTTTCGCTTTTTGTCTATTCCACAGTTTCAGTTCTATGTCTGGTAACTAGTACCGATCTTGAATTAATTGCCTCAATAACATTTCTTGAATTCAACTTAACTGTAGTTACATTCCTCACTTTCCTCGTATACACCTTAATTGCAATTTGGTTCGTCTCTTCCAGTTTTGATTCAACTACCTCCAGTATTCCCAAGTACTTATACCACTGTCCTTTCTCGACTGCTTTCATTATTTTCCCATTTGGCATTTCAATCATCTGGCTTCTTTCAAATCTTTCTCGTTTCATTATCAAAATAGTGCATTTTTCAAACCCGAATTCTATTCTTACATGTGAACAGTACGTACAAGACTTTTTAGTTGCTTCTCATTTTCACATAAAGCTTTTAATCATCCATAAATAGATTACTTATCTAACCATGCTCTTTTCACAAATTACACAGTATTTTGACCTACCGTATTATCAAACCGGCTGGTAACATTGGAATATACCACCTATGATGTTAACCTTCCCAATTCAGTACTCCAATATTTCATAATTTCATTGTCTATTGTCTCCATATCTTTTGCCACTCTAAGTATGCTTAATGTTTTACTTACCCAACCTTGCAGCGCCATGGCCTTTTCTTTTTTATAATCTAAGTATGCTACTTTTAATTCCGTCAATCTGTTTCTGTAATATCTGATAACCATTTTATTAAATAACAACTGGTTTCAATTTGCCCTACGTAGCCTTGCTCACCTCTTTTGTTTCCGTAGAACACCGGTCATAAGCTTCCACATAAGTAGCAAAAAAATTATTGGTTGGATATTTAACACCAATTTACATTTCACACGATCATTAAGATACGACAACGTTCGTTCATTTGTTAACTCAGTAGGAACATGTCCTTGCTAACGGCAAATATATTTATGATTATTAATTTAGCAATTGCGGGGGAGGCTGTAGGTCAGTTGCATCGATCCCAGTGCTCGACGGGTACTTATTTAATTGACACTGAAAAGATTAAAAGCACAGTCGAACTCGGCAGAATTTGAACTCAGAACGTAAAGTCGGAAAAAATGCTGCGAAGCATTCTTCCGGTGCAGTAACGACTCTGCCACCTCGCTGCCTAATGACAAACACATTTTAGTCATAAAAAACACACACGAAAAAAAAAAAACATGTTAACACCACTGAAACGTTTATTATTTGATTATTTGATGTCAAAGATTTTGCTGCACCAACTGCTATGTGGTCACAGACATGTTTCCACGCGTCTCGCATAGCTGATCAA
>NC_068992.1:59097063-59099563 GCF_001194135.2 Octopus bimaculoides
TGATACTTTGCTTCATATATAAAATTCTTATACTGTAAATTATTTTTCTTGTTTACATTTTAGAATTAAGGTTTAAAAAATTAAAATTGACTGGATAAACGATGAAACCATAACATTTCTTTTTTGAAATCTAAGCTGTTTTTATTGTTGATTGGGCTTTTCAAATGTGAATTTCCTTCCTCTGCTTTACTATATGAAATTTTCAAATTTATACAAAAGAGAAAATGAGATTCTCATTTTTTT
Organism: Octopus bimaculoides; assembly: GCF_001194135.2. Taxonomy (NCBI): domain Eukaryota; kingdom Metazoa; phylum Mollusca; class Cephalopoda; order Octopoda; family Octopodidae; genus Octopus; species Octopus bimaculoides. Next base: position 59,097,307 of record NC_068992.1, read on the forward strand.
ATTCTTAAAATATTATATCCTTCAAGAAGCATGCTTTAATGGTTTAATCGAACACAACCGACACCACTATATTATTTATTGCTTTAAATCTAATATTTCTTTATTCTTTAAAATCTTTTCGTCTCTTTTGCCGCACTGCTACGCTATAAGAAAGTAAACAAACCAATACCAGTTTCCAAGTAATGTCGACAAAAAGACATGCACACACGCAGACACACATGCAAACATACACAACATGCATATAACACATACACATATATGTATGTGTATGCATGTATGTTTGTGCTTGAGTGTGTATCTGAGCATCTGTGTGTGTGCCTGTGTCTGTGTGTGTGTACAAACGTACATGTATATATATATATATATATATATATATATATATATATATATATATATATATATATATATATATATATATATATATATATATATATACGGGGTACTTCCATACAGTTTCTACTTATTGAATTCATTCACAAGGTATTGGTTGGCCTGGAGCTCTAGTAGACGCTATTGACGGAGTCGAGAAAATAAGAGAAAAGTTATAATGGCCTATGTTTTAAGGTGAGCGATGTGTTATGGTCACTTTATTAAGCAGCGGCGTCAACACTCACGCTTTCACGGACGCACATCAGATGCTCTGTTCTTCTTTTATATCCATTATCATACTGCTTCTAAATTTGGGCACAAGGCCAGGAATTTCGGGGGAGTGGATAAGTCGATTACACCGTCCCCAGTGTTCAACTAGTACTTATTTTGTCGACCCCGAAAGGATGAAAGGAAAAGTTGACCTTGGCGGAATTTGAACTCAGAACATAGAGACGGAGGAAATGCCGTCAAGCATTTTTCCCGGCATGCTAACTACTCTGCCATCTCACCGCCTTAAACGCATTACTATATTGTTTTATATCATTTTATGTTATATTATGTTACATTATATTATGTGAAGGTGAATGGCTTAGTGGTTAGGGAATTCGGTTCGCGATCCTAAGATTCAAAGCTCAATCTCCAGCGGCGACGCGTTGTGTCCTTGAGCAAGACACTTTACTTCACGCTGCTCCAGTTCACTCAGCTGGCAAAAAATGAGTTATACCTGTATTTCAAATGGCCAACATTGTTACGTTCTGTCACGCTGAATCTCCCTGAGAACTTAGGTAAGAGTACATGTGCCTGCAGAGTGCTCAGCCACGTTCATGTTAATTTCATGAGCAGGCTGTTTTGTTTATCGGATGACTGGAATACTCGTCGGGACGTCAGTTAATATTATGTTATATTATATTATATTTTAATAACCAGCTGAGTGTACAGGGAGTAGACGTTACTTTCACAAATTCATAACGTGCTTCTGAACCGGGAATCGATCCTTATGATCAAAAGTCTAGTTGTCTAACTACGAGGTCACGCTGGTTCAATGAGAACTAATTAATCTCAGTAAAAGGTGCTCTCTTTAAAAACCATAACTGCAAACTACCTAGATATTGAACCCTTGTTTACTGAGGCCCTGTTGAGTCTGTTTCTTGCACTACAGCATCGCGTTAAATACGATCTCTTAGATATCAACGCTACTAGAGCAAGAAAATATCTCAAATAAAATTTAATATCCGATTACCAGCATGACCGTTTCAATGAGAGGGTTCACAGATTAAACGCTTGAAGAAGTTTTGATTAATTTTCTCGATTCAATAACTTTTCAATGACTGTTCAATAGCATTGGGATGCCTATCTGTCTCTAAGAAGATGATTGGGAGAGAATTAACCACAAATCTCTTCTACATTCCCATGAGTTAGGCCTTTAATGAAGCGTTACCACTACTAATCATAACTATTGACGCAAATTATGTGGGTTTCTCTTTTAATTTGGTTCGTCGCTGGTGTCTTTTTTTTATGAAGACGTTTAGCTCCCTTAATAAAAAAAATTCATATTTGTTTTAATTTAAAATTTTAATTTATTTAATTCATTGGAATAAGTTTTGGTAACGGTTAAAATTGCTATGCATATTTCTCTCATTCTTCGCTATGAATAAAAGAAACAACGCAGCAAGCAGCAGTAATGTGTGTGTGTGTGTGTGTGTGTGTGTGTGTGCGTGCGTGCGTGTATGTGTGTGTTATATATGTAAATTTATATGCATATTATATACGCACACACATGCAAATACATATATTAGGCATATATATATATATATATATATATATATTTACTTACATACATAAACACACACACACACACACACACACACACACACATATATATATATAT
>NC_068992.1:59104147-59104838 GCF_001194135.2 Octopus bimaculoides
TATATATATATATATTTATGCATATATATATATATTTGTGTGTGTGTGTGTATGTATGTATGTATGTATTTATGTATGTATGTATGTATAAACTCGCCCACACATATATTAGATACGCCATGGAGTGAAATCAGACTTTCATTTTGATAAATGTCCGTTTGTTTGAGTTCTTACTTTTCTTGTTCCTATTTACAAATTTAGTTTTGACTTTTGGGTTGGTTTTGTATTCTAGTTTGTTAAGACCGATTATCTCTTGGAAGGTGATTTCTAAATATGACCATATTAAGATAGTCTCTAACATTCCAGGCTGTCGCTCTCTGATTCTGAGCGGCCGTACATAAGCAGCTTTCTCATGCTATTTCTTTCTCTCTTTCTCTCTCTCTATCTCTTCTTATACCTGTCGCATTTTTTCACTCCTCAAACTTTTGCAATTTCAAAATACAAGATCGTCTTAAATCTCTTTCAGAATATCCTAATCCAATTGATCTGCTCGCTAGACTACGCTTTGCTCTACACGAATATGTGCTTCAGTTCGAAACCTTACATCTGCTGCTGTTGCTGCTGCTATTGTTGCTGTTGTTGTTGTTGTTGTTGTTGTTGTTGTTGTTGTTGTTGTTCTTCTTCTTCTTCTTCTTCTTCTTCTTCTTCTTCTTCTTCTTCTTCTTCTTCTTCTTGAAAGGCACCGCAGCCA
>NC_068992.1:59104848-59107162 GCF_001194135.2 Octopus bimaculoides
TTCTTCTTGAAAGGCACCGCAGCCAAGCTCAGTTGATCTGGGGGATCTTTCTTACTTTTTTAAGGCATAAAACGAGTGTGATAAAAAGTTCCTGGTTTTGGGTAAAAGAAAATACAGGTGAATCATTAATTATGAAGTTATTCAATATATTCCCCTCTCAGATTCACACACTTATTGTAGCGATCCTTCAGGTTTTCTAAACCCTGTAAAAGAACTCAGGAGACTAGGTCCCCAACCAGGCCTTTCACGACACCCTTAAAGTCAAGAACTTTTCAGAACCTCCTAAGTATACATTTTACAGATAAAGACCCCCTTCGGTCAGGAATGACCGTGGGATTGCACCTAGAAAGTTCTTTCCGAGGCACAAGTCCGGGCAAGGTTGTTTATGGAAGACCAGCAGTCACCCATGCATACCGGCCTCCCCTCTCCACGCTACCAGTGTTATCCAAGGGAGAGGCAAAGGCCAATACAGCTTAACACAAGTGACATCGCAACTCATTTCTACAGCTGAGTAAACTGCAGCAATGTGAAATAAAGTGTCTTGCTTAAGGACACAACACACAGCCCGGTCCGGGAATCGAACTCATGATTGTGAGACCGACGGTCTAACCACTGAATCATGTGGCTTCACGTATATATTTTAGCGCCTTTTTTTACTAAAGAAAAAAATAAGAAAAACAGGGGCTTGATTCAAAGGAAGATTGGTTGTTATACTTCGCGTGTCAAGGGACCGTATAGATGTTGATATTGTTGATGTTGCTGTTATTGTCGATGTTATTATTGTTGTCTGGTATTGCAGTTATTCTTCTTCTTCTTCTTGTTGATCTTGTTGTTGTTGTTGTTACTGTAATTGTCTCTTGCCGCACTGATTTTCTTGGACTTTGGTGACACGTTTCCAGCACTCCTTCCTGCTTTGTTGGGGTTGTCGATGTTCGTGATCTTCCGGAACGCTTCTCGTGGACATTCTGAACAGTTCCATCGGCTTCAAACTTATCTCTAATTCGAATGATGGTAAGTCGCGTTGGTGGATCTGTTTGAAACTCCCTCCTAAACTGTCTTTGCACTTCAACTACGTTTTCACATTTCCAGTAGCATTTTAGAATGAATTTCCTTTGTTCAAAGTTAATTCCAATGGGTTTAATCTGGAAACAAAAATCATCAATTGAGTTATCAGCTGCTAAAGTGTGTAAACACTATTTTAGGACACCCTGTATGTATGTGTGGGGGAGGGGGGCATATGGTAACGAAGCTTACTTCTCAAACGCATGGTTCCGCGTTCAGTGTCTTCTGATATAGCCACGGGCTGATCAAAGCCTTGTGACTGGATTTGGTTGACAGAAATATGCATATATCTATGTGTGTCTCTGTGTCTGTACTTGTGTTTGTTTTCCACCACTGCATGACGACCGGTGGTGTTTTGTTTACATCCCTGTAATGTAGTAGTTCGGCAAAAGATCCGATATAATAAGTACTAGCTTTCAGAAATAAGTCCTGAAGTCGATTTTGTTCTACTAAAACCCCTCAATGACTGAAACAAGTAAACGTAAAAGATATATATATCTACATGTAAGTATGTGTGTATGCATGTATATTTGTATGTATGCATGTATGTATGTATGTATATATGTGTGTATATATATATATATATATCTATATATATATATATAGGTGTGTGTATACACGCATATAAAAATATGTAAAAAGTAAATATTAGACAGACCAGACACGCATGATCGCTTTAGTTATACTCCAATTGTTACTTCTTCACTTTACCTGCAAATAATTGCTGAAATATTATTATATAATAAATGCATTAAATTTATTACATTCCATCCGTATTATTTCAGCAACACTAGCGAATGAAGACTCTTCGAGTACGGGCGGAAGATATTTGCTAAATTAAGCCATATTCTACAGAATAAATATCTAATTCAGGTGTATATTCGATGAGATATTGTGTTATTTACTACGCAGCTTGCTTTCGTGCCCGAGGATCCATCATTCGCCAGTGTTGCTGAAATAATACGAATGTAATGTAATGATGTAATGTAATAAACTTAATGTATTTATTATATAATAATATTCCGGCAATTATTTGCTGGTAATGTGAAGAGGAAACAATTGTAGTATTATCCAATAAAGCGTGTTTGTTCAATCCAATCTGTCTTGTTTACACATTTTTTTTTCTTTACTCTAGGGATATTCACGGATTTCAGGATGTACCTTCATTAATGCGATTGGCTTTCGTTGTGAAATTACACCTGATAGTCCAATACTCGAGGACGAGGTTTATAAAGCAAACTACTATATATAT
>NC_068992.1:59107219-59108542 GCF_001194135.2 Octopus bimaculoides
AAGCAACAAAAATTCAATAGGTTATAGCAGTACGTACGTTTCGTACAAGCTCCATTTATTCATGTAGTGAGAACACCACAGAAAATACGATGAAAATGTACTCCTCAGCTGCATAATAGAATTTCATTTTAGAAAGTCATTTTGAAGATGTTTGCAAAAAACAAGAGTAAGAGAAGAAAACACATCTCGACTATGCTGCTATTTCACAGACAAGTGAATCAATATAGTTTAAGGCAGTCAGAGCAGTTTGAGGGAATATTTGAATGTTATTTCTAGCAAATGAAGTGACAAAATATAGGATCCCTTCCCGGCACTCCATCACTGAATGTTTTAGTTGCTTGTATGTTTGTTTATTATAATATGTCCGTTATTCCTGAAAGTGATTTGTATTACGTTGGGGAGATGGGTGTTTTGGTGCAGTAGACTTAAGAATTGGAAATAAACACGCCATCAGAGATTGTTTGTTGTTTCCGAAGTAGGTTCTTAAGTACAGGATTTAAGGAAGAGAAAATGAGAAAAATATATATAAAAGAAATACTTGTGGATGAGAAAAATGTAGTTAGACTCGTCAAAATGGGGATGCGGCGGAGGAAGGGGACGAGAACAACAACGTCATCGAGGAGGACGCCGTGGACGAGGATGAGGACGACAATGATGATGATGACATTAATGATGATGACAACGACGGTGATGCAGAAGAGGAGAACAACGACAATGAGGAGTTGGGTTGGAGGTGAAGAAGATGCACAGAAAGGAGTTGTCTGCGCTAGTGGCGGTTGCGGCGGCAGTGGTGGTGGTGGTGGTGGTAGGAGAAGGAGCAGGCGAAGAAGAAGATGTCGGAAAAGGTGTTTTCTCATACGGAATTAAAAGTAAATGTAAAGAGGGAAAAAAAAAATCATGTGTGAGTGGGGAGTGGGAGGGAAGTAAGGTATTACAGAAGAGATTGATAAAGAAAAAAAATAAGAGATGTGAATGAGTACCAAAGCGAAAGAGGGAAAGAACTGGAAACGGGTAAGACTGAAAAATAGTCTTCTATGAAAGAATAAGGCGGTGAGGTGGCAGAATCATTAGGGCGCCGGACAAAATGGTAAGAGACATTTTTACCGGATCTTTACGTTCTGAGTTCAAGCACCGCCGAGGTTAGCTTTGCTTTCCCCGCTTCGGGCTCGATAGGGTAAGTACAGTTGACCACTGAGTGGAGGGGGGGGGCGATGTTATTGAAATGCTTCTCCCTTTCAGATCGCTGGCCTTGTGTCGAAATTAGAATCAATAATAAAACGGGATATATTAGGTACGACGAAAGAGGCAAGCTGGCAGAATCAT
>NC_068992.1:59109069-59110129 GCF_001194135.2 Octopus bimaculoides
ATATATATATATATATATATATATATATATACAGAGAGAGAGAGAGAGAGAGCGAGAGAGAGAGAGAGAGAGAGAGAGAGACGGAGGGGGATGAGAAAGAGATAAGAAAGGAGCAGAAAGGAGAGTAAGAAACAAGCTCAGAACAAAGGAAGAACAAAGGAAGATCAAAGTTGCTTGATGGTAATAAACATAACAAGCGTAAATGTAATAAAATGTGAAGGCGAGAAAATGAGCGATAAATCATAAAGATACAGTTGCATGGCCGTGTGGTTAAGAAGCTCGCTTTGCAACAACCATGTGGTATCGGGTTCGATACTCTTCCCAAGAACACAGTAACAAATGCTTGTGCAAGGTTGCAGAACCGTCTTATGGGAATGGAAGAAGGTGAGAGCGTCAGTTTTGCATAAATTGTTATCTCGCAGCCATAATCAAGTTGGTGTTTTTTTGTTTTTTTTTTACTTTAATATATAATAATTCTTATTTTTGGCTCAGATATTGTTTTCCTCAACGTTAATGCAAACTGTCAAGCTTAGCTCGAAAATCCTTTGCATATACACATACATATAAGCATGTACATGTATGTATGTATGTATTTATTTATGTATGTATGTATGTATGTATGTATCTATCTATCTATCTATCTATCTATCTATCTATCTATATATATATATATATATATATATATATATATATATATATATATATATATATATATACATATATATATATATGTACGCACAAAGAAGCACTTTACAATACATATATGTATATATGTATATGCATTTTAATACGCACATACGCACACTTCTCTGTCTCTCTATATATGTGTATATTTGAAGATTTGTGCATACACGAATTTGTGAATACAGGTGGATAGATAGATAGGTAGATAGATAGATAGATAGATAGATAGATAGATAGATAGATAGATAGATATAGAGGGAGAAGACAGACAGAGAGATATTCGTTCCTTTTACTTATGCACACACACACACACACACTTATATATATATATACACACGTACATACACAAGAACACACACATACACACACACATATA
>NC_068992.1:59110710-59112725 GCF_001194135.2 Octopus bimaculoides
TTATTATTATTATTATTATTATTATTATTATTATCATTATTATTATTATTAGTTTTGTTGTTGCGGTTGTTGTTGATGTTGTTGTTGTTGTTGTTCCGCCTTTCACAAAAAGCCTTGCGAAACAGCGACCCAAGGTTTCCTGGTCGAAATATTAATTTATTTCCCCAGTTATCAAACCGTTAAAGCAGAAAAAATCGTTTCAGTAGTGCTATACTACTTGTTGAAAATCATACGACACAGTGTATACACACACACATACACACACGCACACACACACACACACACACACACGCTCACACGCACATACACACACATACATACATACATACATACATACATACATACATACACACATACATAGACTCATACATACATACATACATACATACATACATACATACATATATACATACGTACGTGTCTGACCACCACTTGTACCTACACCTTCATGGCGCCTGACGTGGCTTTTTAAACCGGGCAATGTATTGAAAAGACACCGACATAAATTTCATATCCGATTTAGACGACCAAGAACTGTAAGTTAAGTTCTAAACTTAGTGTACCTTAAAATGTATTTTGAAAAACTTTGATTTAATTTAAACGATGTCTGCAAACGCAAAGACATCTGTGTCTGAAGTCAAAAACCCCCATTTAATGTTTAAAATACGGCGAATGCATTTTTGCTGGAATCGTTGTAACAATTTGAAATGTCTTTCATAACACGTCCATGTTTCAGAAAAATACAACAAGGATAGTAAGACAAACAATTTGTAAAGAGCTAATTTTGTGTTACTATTTATGTCGTTGGCGCCTAACGCGTGTGCGGCCCTTTGAATTCGCAGATGTATTTCTGTGTCCAGATTTCAATCATTTTGTACAGAACATCGAAAGTAGATGAAAGATCAACAACCTCAAGTAACTTAGCCTTACCGAAAATTTTAGCGGAGTTGCAAACAGCACCACATGCAAGTTGAAACATTGCAACTGTTCTTTTCAAATTTATGGTGAATCCAAAATCATCACAAGCTGAGTGAAATGCAGATGCAAAAGTGTGCAGGCCCGTTTCAGGGTGACTGGCTACACCGCAATCGTCAGTGTATAAAAGTTCCTTAATGAGTGAAGTAAAAACCTTTGTTTTGAATTTCAGTCTGGTCAGATTAAAAACATTCCCTGTTGTTCGATATTTTATGTAAAAACCCTCCTCGGAGTTTTGAAAAGCGTGTGACAGCACAACAGTAGAGTATATTGCAAAGAGAGTTGGTGCATCAAGGTCTCCTTATTTTACTCCATTTTCCACGGCAAAAGATTCAGAAAGCCTACCACTATAATAAACTCTAGCCTTCATATCTTGATACAAATTTGTTCACAAATTTTTCTGAGCAACCTATTTTCCTTGGAATTAGCGACAGAGCATTTTGATTAACAGTATCGAAAGCAATGGTATAGTATAAGATTCTCTCCAATGTACTTTTCCTGAAACTGTCTGATACTAAAGATACAATCAACTGTGCCCCTGGAGGAGTGAAAACCACATACATACATATATACATACATGACGACACCAGTTTCAGTGTGACTCTCTCTAACAATTCAAAATAATGAATTTAATTCCTCTTAATTCTATCCCAGTTCATCTAATTGTATTTATTTATCGTTACTTTTCATAAAAAAGCCTTTTTTATATTCAATGTGCCTTTTCGCTTTTATTCTTCTTACTTTCCCCATATCTTTTCCACGTGTAGTTTCTATTTTCTTTTTGAAACATATTTCTATTATATATATATATATATATATATATATATATATCATTATAAATATACAGGGATTAGCAATTGAGTTGCTTCTCCAACATACTGAAAATTTAGAAATAGCAGTCAAAGAACTACTGTATATTTATAATGCTAAATAGTTTTACCGATAAAGGTTTTTTTTCATACTGAACTACTTGGCAGAATTGTTAATTATTAATTCTATTATTAATTGACGATTCTCTGCCCTTATTCTTGTATATATAT
>NC_068992.1:59113170-59116477 GCF_001194135.2 Octopus bimaculoides
GAGAGAGAGAGAGAGAGAGAGAGAGAGAGAGAGAGAGAGAGAGAGGGAATATATAAGGTGTGTGAGTATACATGTATATTCGTACCCAGATGTATAAAATACATATTCATTTATTTATACATGCATACATATAGACATGCATACCTCCATAGCTTTATAAATACATGCATACACCAAGATATGTATACGTATACATATAACTACGTACGCACATATTTACAAATATACTTCTATTATGTATTCATTTATTTCGTTATCTGTTTGTAGTCATTAATGATTCTCGCTTTGGTCCACTCGTTATGAACCCAAGCCTTATCTCATGATGCTTAACATTTCCTATCACAACATTAGCGCCCTGCTGTGACATTGGCAAAATGCATTTAATTTCAATCGCCCACTAACTGGACACTTGGCTGCTGAAACGTACCCTCTGGAACTATAGATCACTGATGTAAAAACTAGATTTAAATCATAACGGAATAACAGCTGACAAAATGCATAAACAATTAACTGACTTCGCCATTATCGTCGTTGTCGTTGTCGATGCTGTTGGTAAGCTTTAAATTAGCTCTGATCGAGCAAAAGTTTGTTACACTGGTAGTAATTAAAAAAAAAACAATGTACGGCCAATATTTGTTGATCTTCCATATCTTCTCCTAGTAGAGCACCGTGCATATCTCCATAGAAATTCGCAATTGTTTTTAACATTTGTTGTTATATAGGAAACCGTAAATGTTTCCATTTTCTGCTGTCCACAATGTTTTTGTATACTAAATCCTGTTGCTGCTATTGTTGTGCTATAAACCCAGATCACATTTGATACTAAACGATGAGGTTCAAACATCACGGCCATTTTTCCTGTTATAATCCGTATCTGCCTTGCCATGAACCATATCTCTACACTGCAGCTTACAGTAACAAATTGTATCTATAACAGTATGGAGATTCTATTGCATTTTGTCTTCCTCTCTCTCAACTGTCCGATCTATTTCTGAAAATCCGTAGATTTTGGTGGTGTCCTCAGGGGCGGTCACCATACTAGACTGGATCATAGCGTGGCAGTTGCGTTTCTACATTAATTATCGTATGTGTAACTCATAACGCAGTATTTTGGACAAATAAGGCTGTAATATTATAATACAATGACATGCTATTGTAATGTAATGATGTAATATTATAATGTAATGACATGCTATCGTAATGTAATGGTGTAATATTGTAATGTAATAATGTAATGATGTAATAAGGCAATATTTGCTGTTTCAGCTAAAGCAGCGAGCTGGCAGAACCGTTAACACGCAGAACGAAATGCTCAGCGGTATTTTGTCTGTTTTTACGTTTTGAGTGCAAATTCCGCCGAGATTGACTTTGCATTTCATCCTTACCGGGTCGATAAAATAAATGCCAGTTGAGTGCTGGAGTCGATGTAATCGACTTACTCCCTCCCTGATATTTTTGACGCTGTACCAAAATTCGAAACCAATTTTTGATGTGCTATTTAAAGCGGCGAGCTGGCAGAAACGTTTGTTATCCTTTTGTCTGTCCTTGTTTGTCCCCTCTATGTTTAGCCCCTTGTGAGCAATAAAGAAATAAGAAACGTTTGTACGCAGGGTGAAATGCTTGGCAGCATATCGTCCGTCTTAACATTCTTAGTTCAAATTCCGCCGAGTTTGACTTGGTCTTTCATCCTTTTAGAGTCGATAAAATAAGTACCACTTGAACACTTGGATTGATGTAATTGACTTAGCCCCTCCCCCTAAATTGCTGGCCTTGTGCCAAAATTTGAAATCAATATCTGTTGTACAAATAATAGGAGTGGGATTTCATGCTGATGTATATCTCAAAACTTACTTCAATCCAACATGGTTGTTGAATTTTCGTTGAACAACTTCTCTGACTGCGGATGGAAAAACTCACTAAAGTAACAGAAAAAATAGGTAATAATGTTTAACAATGTTTCTTCACATTCAAAGGTCAACTCTCATCCAATTCAATTTTCTTTATTCCATGATCAATAAAAATAATCAACATTAAAATACAGGAAGTCGATTAAATTAACTAACACTTTCTCTTAAAATTACTGACTGACTACCTAAACTAGAAATTATTATTACTATTATTATATCTAAGGCGTCGAGCTGGCAGAATCGCTAACACGCTGGACAAAACGCTTAGTTGTACTTCGCTCGACGCTACGTTCTGAGTTCAAATTCTACCGAGGTCGACTTTGCTTTCACTCTTTCGAGGTGTATTTGGATCGATGCGATCGATTTACCCCTCCTCACAAATTTCAGGCCTTGTGCCTTTAGTGTAATGGGTTATTATTATTATTATTATTATTATTATTATTATTATTATTATGCGGCTAGCTGACAGAATCGTTAGTGAGCCGAGAAAAATGGTTTGCGGTATTTCGTCTGTCCTTACGTTCTGCGTTCAAATTCCACCGAGGTCATCTTTGCCTCTCATCCTTTCGGGATCGATTAAATAGGTACCAGTTACGCACATGGATCGATGTAATCGACTTAACCCCTCCCCCACAAACTGCCCTTGTTGCAAAAATTTGAAATCACTATTATTATTATTATTATCATTATAAGGCGGCTAGCTAACAGAATCGTTAGCACGCTGGCCGAAATGCTTAGCGGCATTTCGTCCGTTCTGAGTTTAAATTCGCCGAGGTCAACTTTGCTTTTCATCCATTCGGAATCGGTAAAAATAAGTACCATTCGGGCCCTGGACCTATTGTAGAAAGGATCATTATCATCATCATCATCATCATCATCATCATCATTATCAACATCATATAACCGTGAGGCGATACATATCGAGAGCTTTTGATAGTTAAATATCTTAGCAACAGTTGAAATGAAGTACTGATAATCAGTTATGAACCACCAGCCACTCAGACATGTAGTTTTTGCTAATGTTGCTGATGATGATTGCCTTTGTTCCCCTTTTGTTTTTGTTTTTTTTCCATTTACTCCTACAAAATAAACCTGGACATTAATATCGCTGATAGGAAAGAGAGAAGGAGGAAGAGGAGGAGGAGGAGAGAGAGGGGAAGGAGAGAAATATGACTCGGCGGCACGGAGCAGAAAAATTTCTTAACGTCTAGAAAAGAAATTTAAGCGTTGTATATTCAAATACCAACCAGTTCAATAATAATTGGCGTTTGAGTCTGCAATCTGCAGATCGCTGTGGAGGCGTTTAAAGAAAATGAATGATTATAACATAACTAAATACAAAGACACACACACACACACACACATATATATGTATATATATATATATGTGTGTGTATATG
>NC_068992.1:59117285-59120709 GCF_001194135.2 Octopus bimaculoides
GAGGGAGACATGCGCAACAGTGTGCCAGTGAATTAAAAAGAAAATGAGAAGAAACAAAGTTTCGAGTAAGGAAATTCTAATAGCAAGAACTGGTTTTTAGTTTTTGATTATCAGCTCTTGGATTTTATTGGGTTTTTTTCTTTTCCTTTCTAATCTACTGAGTCAATTAAGCGGAAAAAGAAGCAATATTTTACGACTGAAGACTTTGGAGATATGTCTTTTCATCCATAACTATTTTTTTTTAATTCAAAAACAAAAATATATATACACATATATAGAGAGAGGGAGAAAGCAATGGCTCATTCATAGGCAATGGTGTTGCTATAGAAATAGAATAAGATTGTGACACATAATACTATCGATGTTTTAAACGAAGAAAACCAACAATACAAGCATGGACGATGATAATAAAGATTGAAATGTATAGCATATAATTCGTGTATGCATGCATATATGTATATATGTGTGTGTGTGTATACACACACATGTATTTGTATATATGTGGGTGTATATGTATATACATATATATATATATATATATATATATGTATTATTTGTTTATTTTGATTATCATTTAAAATCCGATATTCTATGCATTACATAAGATGTCTGCGCAACGTTTTGCGTAAAGTACGAGCAATAGATAGATAGATAGATAGATATATAGATAGATAGATAGATAGATAGATAGATAGATAGATAAGGCGTATGTGCAACTCGGCGTAGTTTTGCGTCCACAAACAAGAAGAAAAGTTATTTAAGAGAGAGGCAGAATATACATACATATATATATATACATATATATGTGTGTGTGTATGTGTGTGTGTGTGTGTGTGTGTGTGTGTGTGTGTGCGTGTGTGTGTGTGTGTGCATTTATATATTCTTCGTTCCTCTTATTAAACATGGCTGTGGCCAGAATAGGCAGCGTGAGTGCACATATCCTAGGGTCAGCTCAGAACAACGGTAAACTGCTCAACGTTCTCATGTCACTAAATATAGATTTGATTGTCCATCTGCAAGACCAAAGTCTCCGATGCACGAGTCTCGATGTGAGATTTACTTACTTCCGTTTCACCCAGGAAATACAAGGCGGAGTTTCGGCTTTGTTTCGGGTGGTCATGTATCTCAAGATACGGACCGTCTACTTGGACCCAGTAGGTACTTCCCTGGTCCTGAATATGAAGAAGAAGGGTGCCTCCGCGTCAGTTGATCTTTACACCTCGATCAGGGCGGGACTAGTATTCCTTCAAGTGTCTACATATTTTCTTGGGAACATCCCACTATTCTGAGCTAGTGAGCGAGTGGAAAGTTATCTTGGATGCATGCTTGGATTGTGTTGGACGAGGTGGAGTGGAGTGGAGTGCAAGAGCACCTGACAAGCCTCCTCAGACGCTTCTAACGACTCGATTTCCTGAATGTGCCAATATGATCGAAGATAAACCGCATCGGGTCATCTAGCTCGTATCTAGAGTTTCATGTAGGACAGTAGATAAGATGGTTTCCAATTCAAAATGTCCAGCAACACAGACTACACATTTCAAATCTGTACGGTCGAACTAGATAGGCTTGTTAGCAGGGTCTGGGGTACTGTAAGGTGAACGCGTCGCTCCCAGAGCACTAAGCTTATAGAGACCGCATTAGGGAATTGGATAAGCAGGAGTTTACAGGGTCAAACCTGAACAACAAAGTGTAGTTTTACCTGAAATGGGCAATTTGAGTAGAATCAATAAGGTTTAGTTAAGATGTAGCGATAGTAAAAATTAGAATAGAGGGAAACTTAGAAACTTAGAAGAGGCGTTTAGGAAAGATAATGCAACCGACCGGCCCAGAGCGAAATTGGTCCTCGACCTATTCTTCAATATGAAGCTCGAAGAGTGTATTGTCAAAGCTAGGGTACGTGCTCTATAACATGACGGAACCAAATACGCTGGTGGATCCGAGTAGCGGAGGTGCATCGCGGCAACAAAGCCCAGATTTTGTCTTTAGATGAGGGAAAGGGGAGTATTTCAACACGTCGCTCGACTGTTTGGGAAGACCGGAAGGCCAGATAAGGGTCTGTGCCCACATCGACGGCACACTGCGATTCTCGGAAAGGGAGTCGAAGTGTTGTGAAACGCCGACGTCGGCCGCAGAAATACGGGAAGCAAATATTGACTGCACAGAGAATAAATCGCCTAGTCTACTCTACGAGCTTTACTTCTTTTTTGGCAGCTTCTTGGCAGACATCTACTGCAACTGTAGAGGAACGGTAGAATTCTCAGCTTTGTGAGTCAAGGAACAGTGACACTGCTGGGAAAGGAACAAAACAAAGAAATTCACATCTATAGTTTTAAGGCCATAACTGCTAAATGTAGATTTCTAAATTTTGGCCAAAGTGTTAGCCAAGAGATTGACGCTTGTGGAGAAGAGATTGTTTGGTAATGCACAATTGTGCGCCATCCCAAACAGATTTGTCCACGGCAACCTTCACCTTACGGGGATAAAGAACCTGGCATTGGTGGAGCTCCGATAAAATGGAATCAATGAAATACCTTCTCTCAGGTTGATCACCAATACATGCCGGCAGTTGTCACGGCGACCGGTTGCGTTACTATGTTACTCGGCTGGGTTGCTGCAATATATAGCGACAGCTGTTCAATGGTTCGGGTTAATAGTTGCCTATAAGAACTATTCAATATCATACGTTCGGTCCGTCAAAGCTGCCTTCCAACCTCGTCTCTCTTATATCCACTAACTCTTGAGCGACTGCTGCAGAAACAGGTGACATTGAGGTGCATGCTGCGCGAACTAGGACATGGAGGAACTGTGTCAACATACTCTGATGTCACCGTGATAATTTCGGACACCAAGCACATAGAATTGATCTGTATTGTTCTAAGGAAATACGAAGAGATAACAGGATTAAAAAATAACAACCAAGAAAAGCCTGTAGATCGGCACCTATAGAAGCAGGCCCATGACGCACATATAGGGCGCTGGGCAGGCGGACAGGTTAAATTGAGATTGGAGTCTTGTTTGCTCCAGATGACCAAGTTGAGATCGAATTTGTGTGCGTGTGTGTATTTTGTGTTTGTGTTTGTCTCCTCACCACCGCTTGGCATTCGGTGCTCATTTATTTAAGTCCACGTGACCTAGCGGTTCGAAAAATAAAATGGATTCAGATCCATGTGTCTTAAAGTCTCATGGGCTCGTAACATGAATCTAACATTTCGGGCTTCGTTAATATGCATGGCACCTAATCAAACTGATATTAGATAACACATATAACTCTAAGCAAATGTGTTGAGTGCAACTTTATTTTCGTTTGTTGACTCACATCTGTGTATGTGTGTGTATATATATATATATATATATATATATATACCATACATATATATATACGTGTATATATATATATCCATATCTATATCTATATCTATCTATC
>NC_068992.1:59120719-59121174 GCF_001194135.2 Octopus bimaculoides
CCCTCCCAGTATCGCGGTTCACCTATCGCCGTTTATTATTTAAGCTTACGTCGATTCCTCCATGGTGTTGTTTTGCATTTATAATGAAATAAATATATACAAATTATAAAAATCATTTTTAAAAAAATATACAGTACAGTACTGTTTCTACTTCGCGGATTTTCACCTATCGCGGGGGTTTTTGGAACGTAACACCCGCAATAGTGAAGGGATTACTGTATATATAGGTAAGTAAGTTCCGGGATCCGAGTATAGGAATGTAATAACCTTCGAGCATAATGCATCTGCTTTAGATGGCAAAAGGTGGACAATGTATGATAAAATAACTTTACTAACATCGTGTACCACACATTTTGTCCCATTTTGAAATCAATGGAAATTTCGATAAGCAGATAAGCAATTATTTATATTTACACACACACACGCATGCACACACACATGAATCCTTTGTGGAG
>NC_068992.1:59121184-59124374 GCF_001194135.2 Octopus bimaculoides
ACACACACACACACACACACACACACACACACACACAAACACACACACACACATACACGCACGCACACACACTCACACACACGCACATATATATATATACATTCTTTCTCAATGCAGAAATATATTTTTTTACTGCAAAAGTTATCGAAGACTTTTGCAAATGAACTTGAAAATAAAATATAATATAAAATTTCATTAAGTTTAATGTTTTTGCGTAACATATAAAATTATGTACATATATTTATATATGCAAACATTCAGACGCACACGTACAAGTACACAGAGAAATGCACACACACACACACACACACACACACAGATGAGAGAGAGAAAGAGAGGCAGGTATACAGATACACAGATATTGGAAAATGTATCAACATACACATACATAAGCAATTACATATGCGGGTAAATAACTACACATACACACACTCTCACAGGCATACTCATAGCACACACTCACACATACACACATACACACATACACGCACACACGCATATGCGTATTGATTTATTTTACGGCGAAGATAGTATATTTTTATCTGTATTATTTTAAATTGTAGTTTGTTTTTTTTTACACTCGTTTTCCCCTTATCTTTTCCTCTACTTGTCGTTTCCTCAGCAGTTTTAAAAGAATATATTGACTCCGCTGGATCAAGCAATATTATCGAAAAGTATAGAAATTGTTATGACACTCAGTCGATAGCTGATGAGGTTTTCGTTCTATGTATTTTATTTTCGCTTTTCCGTTCTATGTTTTTGTTCCAATTGTGTATGCAAACTGTCTTTCCCTATCAACATAGCGATTGCTCCATCCTCACAAATGATTGCCGTCTCCTTCTACTTTCTTGTTGTCAGTGGTATTTCTGACTCTCCGTCCATGACCTCTCCCATTCAGTCTTGTTGCAGATTTGCAGGGTTTCAAGCGTAGGTGACAGACGAAATTCGTAACTTACTATGCAGTTCCAACGGGTCTGCACGCGTCACCACTCAACCATTGCCTTAGGACTTTCAGCAGATACAACGACAAATGAGGTCACCATAGAAAGACATTTGTACGTCATTGGATTATAGTGGTAAACGCTTGTACAACACAAGTAACTCTCTTTGAGCTTCCGTGATTAGTACTTAGTGACAAGCCGAAGTGAGATAACCATTAATCCGCAGGTTTTATATCAGTGTCCTTCTCCTAGAAGGATTCTGTGACATACACAAATAGATACATACCAGGTTGAGTCAAAAGTGTTTCCATGTTTCAGGCTTTGATTAATACTTCAAATTACATAGGAAAAACGTTTATTCATCAAAATATATCATATTTTATTGTCTGTTGCTATCGTTGTGCCAGAAGCTCAATTCCACGCTTATACATTTGGCTGGAAGATAAGGTCTTGCTTTGTGAAGGACTAACTTCTATCGACAATGTGAAAGATGATACCTTGCTTAAAATAGTTGAACAACAGCCAAACACAAGCACTCGTACATTGTAGGTAGACTTTGGTCCTTCACAAAACACCATCAACCGACACCTCCCTAAGTTCTGCCTTGTGAACAGACGCTGTCGAGAAGTTCCTCATGAACTGACCAATCTCAGCTGACCACACTCAACGACGTGTGAACATTTGCAAAGAACTGCTGTCAAAACCTCCGGATGCCTGTTTTTGGCGAATGAAAAATGGATCTATTTTCGTAATCTTAAGAGAAATAAGTGGCTTCGTTCTGGCCAGACTTCAGAACCGGTCGTCAAACAAGGGTGGTTTGAACAGAAGGTCTTGTTGTGTGTTTGGTTGAATTTCGAGAGATGTTGTATTTTGAGCTTGTCCCAGGTGGTCATGCTGCGAACGTACAACAAATGCAGCGAGTATATGATGCTTTGAAAGCCCACTGTCTGGCATTGGTCAATCGAAGATACGCACCCCTACAGCATGACAATCTTCCAACACACGCTGCCAATATGACCAAGAGCAAACTTAACTTCAGGGTCTGGAGGTTCTACCACACATTCCTACAGTTCAGACTTTGCATCATCAGATGGCCACCTTTTCCGAGCCATGGTTCATTTCCAGCACGGACGGAGGTTCAACAATGTGCATAAGGTTGAAAATGGATGCTGGAAAATAATCTTATTACGGAATTTGTAACAAGAAACGTATAACCAGTAATACAACATCACGATAAAAAGTATGATTCTCTGAAATTGCAGCGTACAATAAATTAGTATCTTATGTGTTTGCTGTGCAGTATTTATACCAGCATATAAGCTACCCTATTGGACGCTAGATGACATTTGAGTTATCGATGTTCAATCCAGAAAACTATTAACTATTACTACAAATTTTCTCATCAACTGTGATATGGACTATCTCCAACCTCAAACGTAAACAAGGTGGCGGAGGCTAAACATTGCTCCAAATAACTTTTGAATGCAACATCATATACCATCGACATCAACTAAATATCAAAGCGCCTCCAAGAATTAATCTACATACATGAGGTCGTTGATATTATGAAGGCTGGAAAGGGGCATCTAGAAAGTTTTCCTTGACTTATGACCTAAAATTCTTAAGTAGAAAAATTTGACGACTCCACCACAACAGGCCATCATATGAGAAGCTGTATTCACCCAAGTAGAAGGTTGTGCAAACTTGTGATGCCAGAAGGCTTCGAGCTGTCTATGATATAGATAACTGAACAAAAGCGGCAAGCTGGCAAAATCGTTAGCCCGATGCTGAGCGGCATTTCATCCGTCTTTATGTTCTGAGTTGAAATTCAGCCGAGGTCGACTTTGCCTTTCATCCTTTCGAGCTCGATAAAATAAGTACCAGTTGAGCATTCGGGTCGATGTAATCGACTTACCTTCACCCCCGAACTTGCTGGCTTTGTGCCAAAATTTAAAATCAAATATATAACTAAAGTAGTCGAAATTGAACCAACAACGTATGCACACTGGACTGTAATTTCTTGGAATGGTAGGAAAGGTGGCACGCCGTCGCTTACGACGACGAGGGTTCCAGTTGATCCGATCAACGGAACAGCCTGCTCGTGAAATTAACGTGCAAGTGGCTGAGCACACCACAGACACGTGTATCCTTAACATAGTTCTCGGGGATGTTCAGCGTGACACAGAGTGTGACAAGGCTGACCCTTCGAATTACAGGCACAACAGAAACAGGAAGTGAGAGTGAAAGAA
>NC_068992.1:59124384-59125442 GCF_001194135.2 Octopus bimaculoides
ACACAGTGTGTGACAAGGCTGGCCCTTCGAATTACAGGTACAACAGAAACAGGAAGTGAGAGTGAAAGAAAGTTGTGGTGAAAGAGTACAGCAAGGTTCGCCACTATCCCCTGCCGGAGCCTCGTGGAGCTTTAGGTGTTTTTGCTCAATAAACACTCACAACGCCCGGTCTGGGAATCGAAACCGCGATCCTATGACCGCGAGTACGCTGTCCTCACCACTGGGCCATTGCGCCTCCACAATGGTAGTAACACGTTACAAGCGAATGCATACATAATACAGATAAACGTTCTCTGATCTTTAGTTCGACCAACTCCACGCCTTCATTTGATAACAAAGTGAATAAGCCAGTGCTTTTACATAAATCTGTCATGGCGGCAATGGAAAGTAAGTGAAGTTTAATTTCCTAACACACTTAAATTGAATTTAAGCAAAACGAACGTTGAGAAACACTTCTAAACCCAAACTTTAGCAACATATTAAACGAACATTCATGTATAAACTTTAACTGTTATTTGCAATAACTCATTTGCATAGAATACTTTACAGAGATAGAACAAGACCTCTAAAGTGTGTTAAAGAGG
Organism: Octopus bimaculoides; assembly: GCF_001194135.2. Taxonomy (NCBI): domain Eukaryota; kingdom Metazoa; phylum Mollusca; class Cephalopoda; order Octopoda; family Octopodidae; genus Octopus; species Octopus bimaculoides. Next base: position 59,124,969 of record NC_068992.1, read on the forward strand.
ACCTGAAACACCGGTACACGTACAGGGCAGGTATTCACGTAAAAATATATTCTTCGCTTTAAAATTTAGATCGTTATCACATAGTGACATTCTAAATATTTTATGATTAATATTTCTATATATATAAACAGGCCCTCAGATATATATATATAAACATTAATACATAATGCATATATACATGCACACACATTATATGCACTCCAACTCCAAAATACACAATATTACAAACTGATCAGAAATATCTGAACAACCATGATAGTAAATATATTGAAAACTTTTGTACATGTTCTGAACTGAAGCAATATTTATGTAAAACAGATGTGTGTCCTGTTTTGTTCTTGTCGTCATTGTTGCTGTTGTTGTTGCTGCTGCTGCTGCTGCTGTTGTTGTTGTTGTTGTTGTTGTTGTTGTTGTTGTTGCTGTTGTTGTTGTTGTTGCTGTTGTTGATGTTGTTATTGTTGTTGGTGATGTGTG
>NC_068992.1:59125826-59131367 GCF_001194135.2 Octopus bimaculoides
CGACGAATGTATATGCGTTACAATCGATGATATTCTATAAGAGAATGCTACTTCAAAATGTGAACATTTTAATTTGAGACCTCAATTATTGAGTTTAAAATCCAATCAAAGTCCTTCTCTTGACTCAGAAAATTTCTGAAAAATCAAATCAGATTTTATAAAATGAAAACCATAAAAAAGAAACCCAGCCACTCCAAAAATTTCATGTATTGGACTTTGCTTGCTTTGAGAACTTTATTAAAAATATTGATTTCACACTATTGGACCAGAAGCGCATATCTGCAGCTCAGGACCAGATAAGCAACCGTGAGATTCGAAAGTATTGACACCTGTACTTTATTTTTTCAACATACTGAGTCTGGAAGAAGGTGCAGTGCCTATAACTTTTGCAGGCCTTCGTTAAACCTTTAATTTCTTCTAGCCCTAATTTATATGGCAAATTATTATGCTGCCTTAGTACAGTTTTAATACCGCAGCTCTACATATATTCACCGAGCAGACTCGGCTCTTCATGAAAACAAAATGAGGCATGATTTTGATATACAGATGTTTAAAATGTTGCGAGACAAGACCTGAAGAGTGGGGGGATTTTCAGATGTGGGTTACGTTCAAGGGGGAAAGTATTGCGGATAATGGTTGATGGAAAGTGACTGGATGGAGGTTAAAATACAACAGGAGTGATAAGAGTTATAAAGACGAGTGAGTCGAACGTATCAGAGTGGAAGAATAAAAAGACAAGCTAGCTCCGAGGATCGGTTATGATTAGCAGTCTCGTTGTCGTGTAGATCGCAGTCATTACTGATCGAGTTGTCTTGTGATCAAAGGTGATCTATCCATAGCCAAGCAGTCTTCGTTTTCGAAGCAAAGTGTCTCCTTTATCTAAAGTGTCTCTTCCCAAAAATCTTAGAATGTATGTGATTTGCGAGTGTTTTAGCTGTTATATCTAGCAGATAGAGCTCGATCGCTTAGTAGCTCCCTGCCATCGGAATGTAGAGCAAAATGTTGGGTTGTCTGATCATTTGTTCAGTTCATTATTCTCTTAATCGTGTTATCTAAATCTTAAGCTTTTTATATAAGTTCACTATTGTAACAGTTTTTCAGGTTTCGACCTGTAAACTTCTCAATTACTTGTCTAAATCACTATACAGTCGTTCATGTATCGAACCGTCAACCTCTCGATCAGTTCACTATTGTCACTTTTGTCCATGCGTCGAATCGTTAAACGTTGCATCGTTTTTCCAGATCCCTGTTACAATAGTTGTTCATAAATTAAACCCACGACCTCTCTATCGTTTGTCCAGTTCACCATGGAAAGAGTTGTCCATTTCTTTCTTTCTCTTCAATACTGAATATTCACCAAATGTTGCTGGACAAATCGATGATTAAGAACCGATATAAGCAGATTAACGTGCGTTCTTGCGATTTTTATGTAATATTTTGGAGTCTGCAAGAGAATCTTTAACATTCATAATACGCTCAAAGCACTTATGTGAAGCATCTAAATATAATGGGCAGTTAAAGCACACAAACACACACACACACAAACGCACTTATAAATAAATCAACGGTCTACCGATGTATCAGTGTGTCTATGGTCAAATTATGTGCGGGATTTTGCTTAAATATTTATTTCCTTCTATTAGTAGTTTAGTAATATAAGCATACCTACATAATGTCCCTCTCGATTTTTGTCTCCTCATAACTGTCAAAAAATGGACTTTTTTATGGAATCTTCCGCAAATACCTCTCAGACAGTGCATATTCCGATTATATCGGAGTTCAATGTAAAACAAAATAGATCTTTGGTGTTGGGTGCTAACACATGCATACTGACATACATCATTTTCAAGTTCCATTCGATAGATAATATTTATTCGGTGATGTGTGTAGTATGTATATGTGTGCACTCACTACTTTTTTTCACATTTTTAGTAATAAATTCCTATATGTTAGTAATCTACACCATCTGAGAGGTATTTGGATAACATTTCATTAAAAAATATCCAGTTTCCTGAAAGTTATGAGGAAACAAAGTGGGGTGGAAGCACATCTGTGTCGGTATGGTACAGTATGTTACTGATAAATTTGAATGTGTAGAAATTCATAGTTAAAAGTCTCGCCGTCTCTCTCACAAAGGTGATGAAGATACAACACAAAGTCGAGTAAAGATTAAGCAAATAAAATAAACACAAAGTTGGTATTAGTTTGGTGCTCAGAAAATATGGAAGAAGAAAAGAAGTAAATTTGGTAGTGATGGAGAGAAAGGAACAAGAAAGGAAAATTGGGAAAATAGAAACATACGTATAAGTTGCAACAATGCCAAGAAGCGCATTGTGACCAGCAGTGTATAACAACATCCGATAGTCTAGTCAATACTGTGACATAGTAAAATACATACATACATGCATACACACACACATACACACACACATACACTAATGTCACCAAATACATAAACACTTCGTAGTCTTCCTGGCCAAGGAAGGCGGGGGACAGTGAGCGGATCCGCTAAACGGATCCATCCTACAAACGAGAGCGAGTGTTTGATAAAGACCCACAAGCCAGCAAGTGCTTGGACACTGGATATGTGCGTACAGAACAGTTTCGTTATTATACGCGCATCTCGTGCCAGCACTTCCATGGAAATTATCCATGGGTCCTGGCTCGAAAGTCCTCCGGAATTGAGCAGCCGGGTGATTCCTGACGAGTCCCAGAGTCTCCCCAAGAACATCGTCTCTCTTGACTTCCGCAAACCTCCGAAGTGGCTGTTCCACCAGTAGCATTTCCCGTCTAGTAGAGAGCTGCAAGCGCCCTACCTCGGACTATGCTTGATTAAGGACTGCAGCTTTGTCAAAGAGATAAGCTGCGTGCGGAAAAGCGAGTCTAACGGCAACTACATTTACTCACCGTCAAGGAAACACTAGAGAGACAGCAACCTCAGAGTATACCTACGTATCATCAGCCACGGCATGCCCAATCTTCCATTCGTGAGTGTTGACACCAAATAGAGCCCCAGACCAGTGGAGAAAACGTGAGAGTAAGCTTTGTAATCAGATCAGACATGAACTCAAAGTACTGCGGTCAGTCAATAATATACGAGGGAGAGGACGTGTCTCCCACTTCTCCCGACCTTTCACGGATAACTTTCTTTCGGTTCATTTCTAAGTGAGATTAGTGACCCTGCTCGTTACCTCGTCAGAGGTTTTTGTGATCTTTCACTGATAGCTGACCCTTATTATCACAGATCAAACTGTGATTAGCATAACATAGCTCACAGTTGAACCCGCCATGTTATCCGGGATCAGCGATCATTGAATTGGTGATAAACTTGGTTACATGTACCAGTCCAGTACTAGAGTCAATTCTTCTTCTTCGACTCAATCTTTCTCCTTCTTTCTAGATTGTGTTAGGCTCGAGAAGGAAGGGTCTTCGCAGGGTAAGACACGCCCCATATCAGGACAGCATGGTTACGACCCCGCAGGAGTTAAGAGCTCTGAGAAGACAGGAATATTAAACATATGTCAAATGCTAAATACTTTTCTTGGAACACTTTTCCTACCATTTCTACAACTAATTGATCAACAATGAAATAATAGATAAACTGGCTCAGGTATGGCTCTGCCGTTAACAAGCTCTCTTTGCAACCATGCAGTCTCGAGTTCAGTCTCACAGCGCGGCACCTTAAGCAAGTGCCTTCTTCTCTAGCACGTGACTAATCAAAGCCTTGTGGATTTAGTTGATGGAAACTGAAAGAAGCTCGTCATGTGTGTGTGTGTGTGTATGCGTGTGCACACGTATATTGTTCTCCTGCCACCGCTTGAAAACTGATGTTGTTTCGTGTTTGCGTCCCCGTAACGTAGCGGTTCGGCCCAAATGACCGATAGAATAATATATATATGTATTTATATAGTTATATATAGTCATATTTTTTACGATAGATACAGATTGCATAGAAGTGCTCAAGTCGAGCCTAGACAATTATAATAAATGGAATGGAGAAAGTTCAAATCAAGTAAACCACAATGAACCCATATGGATATGAATTTAATTAAGATCAAAATGGTGTCCGTAAAACATGGTTATACTAAAAATACGTTTATTTTTGTAAATCATATTTTTATATTCCTTATTTTATTCTTCCTACCAATCCTTGCCAATGCCTTGTCCATTGTATTCCTCCTCCATAAAGTGGTGAGCTAGCAGAAACGTTAGCACGACGGGCGAAATGCTTAGCGGTATTTCGTCTGCCGTTACGTTCTGAGTTCAAATTCCGCCGAGGTCGACTTTGCCTTTCGCAGTCGATGAATTACGTACCAGTTGCGTACTGGAGTCGATCAACTGGCCCCCTCCCCCAAAATTTCGGGCCTTGTGTCTAGAGTAGAAAAATATATAAATACTATGTTTGTATGTTCATATATTTATGTCCATATATATTTTTAATAGTCATATATTTTTATATCTTTATATATATTCTTAATATATCCAGATATATTTTTTGGACAGTTTTTATCTTAATTAAATCCGTATGCACATGTGTTCATTGCAGTTTACCTGATTTGAACTTTCTCCATTCCATTTAATATAATTGTATATATGTACATAGATACAGGGTGCGGTGAATAAACTGTCGTCTAAATTAAGCAAAGATGAAAGTAACACTGACATCTCATTTTAACAGATATATTTACCAAAATTTCATTAATATGGCTTGAAATACTAAAGAGTAAATATATTCAATAAAATCGCCGTTGGCAACAACCATGGCCTCCAAATGACTTCGGAATTTCCTGCAACACTTCTGGAAGGTCTCCTTGGTTAAATTAGCGAATGCTGCCATAATCCTTGCCTTCATTTCTTCTTTGGTGTTACTAGGAGTTTTTTTGGTCTCTCGCACAACTGCACCCCACATATAATAATGAAGTAGGGTTGCAGTCTGGGGAGTTAGTTGGCCAGATGTTAGGGGGTGATGTGCTCGCAGAAATTGTCTGACAGCCATGACTGGGTTCTCCTGCTTATGTGGTATGGTGCAGAGCCCTGTTGCCAGACATAGGGTCTTCCAGTAGCCAGCCTCTTGACCCAGGGCAGCACTACCTCATCCAGGCACTTGATGCAGGCCGTGTGGGAAGATAAATGGAGGCATAATGTCGCCACCACTAGTGATCACTCCAAACACTATGATGTTGACCGGTTGTTTGATTTTTATAACCCTCGGTACATTTCCTCAGATTTGCACTGTCTTCAGATTGACAACCAAACATTCTGAAATATTCGTATTGGAAGGAAGTTCCAGCGCAAATGCCAAGCAATACAGCGTGTCGTTTCCAAATTTCTGGCAGAGTGAATTGCATCATGGTGCTGTTTTTTCTCACAGACAGTGCCCAACTGACCCTACTATACTGTGTAGTCGACAAAATCAAAAACAAATAATGCGCATGCGCGAAATTAAAAGTATAAAATGGCGACAGTTTACCCTCACACTCTATAAGTATTTGTGTGTGCGTGTGTACGTGTATACATGTATGTATATATATACATATATAT
>NC_068992.1:59131499-59132469 GCF_001194135.2 Octopus bimaculoides
ATATATATATATATATATATATATATATATATAGGTGGTGTTCAATGTGGTGACCCAGCATGGACTCTGACCAATGACTGAAAAGCACACTGTTTCAAAAAAATATATCGTGGTAACAAAACACGAAACTCCGTCGGTTAGTTGCTTGCTTGCTTGCCCGTTCGTTTGTTTAATGGATACATCAAATGAGTTGATTACAATATTACTTAGGAACTATAGCAAATTTGCAAAGTGGCACTTGTGGGACCATAAAGCATGATATCTATCAGTAAATATTTAGAATGTGTTATGATGATACTATCTTCACTGTGATATGATACATCAATTGCAGAAATTACCATTCTTTTCAATGACATATATCATTTAAATAATGGCTTATAATGGAATGTACATTAGGTAAAACACGAATGCACGAGATGCATCTATTAAATTATGTCCCCATTCCATCGGGTCATTTTGTGCAACATTGTTAAGATTGTTAAACACTTTAGACTGAACAAGTCAATAAATTATTACTTTCCTTCTGTACATCCATATATTTATGCCTACAAACGTTATGTTGTCATTTGTTTTTGATTAACGGTTTTTATATGAAATCTGGTATCTTGTAATAGGATAATGATTTAGCGAACACTTAAAAGAACTTGTTATTGATGCTTGAAAGCTATTTCCTCCTATCGGAACGCCAACACATAAGTGTGTGTGTGTGTCTGTGTGTGTGTGTGTGTGTGTGTGTGTGTACGTTTATGTGTGCGTGTGTGAGTATGTTTGTGTGTGCGTGTGTATGTTTGTGTGTGTGTGTGTGTGTGTTTGTTTGTCTGTAATTTTGTGCGTGCATTTGTGCGTCGCGTGCGTGTGCATATAAATAAGCATGTATGTGTATTTTTGATATAAGTATATGTAACTATAGAGTAACATTTATGTAAATTGTATATGTATCGGATATATATATATATATATATATATATAT
>NC_068992.1:59132891-59135897 GCF_001194135.2 Octopus bimaculoides
GGGGAGTTCATGGCTCAAATTAGTATGTTTTGAATAGGATTTGATTGGTAAACGATAGTGACAAGACTAGTCTTAGAAATTTTTGTAGGTTCCCCGCTACGCCCGTATGTTAGTCATCAAGTGGGTATGTTGGAAGAAAGTATTTATTTGGAAGGTACCCTCCTCCTGAACTATTTAACCACAAATAAGGAGCTTAATCTACCTTTACACAACTTTTTTAACCCATAGATAGGACCCTGACTGCTACAACCGTTCCGGCTCAGAACGGACCTGAGAATAATGGAAATTAAGGGATGACTCTGTGTTCCCCCTCAACTCCAGAACGCCCGAACTGGAGCCTCACTACCAGATGCAGTTTAATGTCATACCCAAGAACGTGCAGAAAACTTTGAATAGAAGTACTTGTTTATTAACAACTTGCATGAATTTAGAACTCCATGTATATTCTCATATATTCTCATATGTTCAACGAGAATCTCCCGATAAGCTTTACTATTATAGTCCGAGTTTCTCTTGGTTGTTTTGTAGTTTAGAAATATCCCAGAGTACTCACAGAGGAAGCAAAATGAAAGAAGAGTGTTTGTCCATAAATTATTTGATTAAGTCGCTCGGATGATGGGATTAAAAAAGACTTGTAGCCCCAAAGCTCTCCTTTTCTAATTACCGGCGAATTCTAGGAGACTAGGATAGCATCATATCTTGCTACTGCTTGATTGATATATCTACAAGAATACAAGTGTGCGTGCGTGTGTGTGTGTGTGTGTGTGTGTGTGTATGTGCTTATCTGGGTGTGAGTATGAAATATATTTAGATAGAAATGGAAAGAAAAATGTTTCCTTTGAGAAAGAGCTGTGCAAAGAACAAGATGACGCAAGTCATGACATGGTATTCTCTAGAATAAGTTATATCAGTCTGGTTCGCCATTAAGTTTCCTGACATTTTAACTAGACGATCGAATGAATTCGAAATTTATGTTTTAACCAAAGTGTTATGAAAATGTCCGGAATTAATGACTTACTCCTTGAAGAATATCATTGCTCCCAGAATGCATTGTGTTCTTTGCCTACAATGTTCTACCGTTGCATTTCCGAGTCCGGAAGTTACACCTAATATATAAAAAGTCAACTAACGACAAGCTGTTCAGTTTAAATGTCAAGTATTGAGAGATGTTAATAAGTAGACGCTCAGGTAAATGTTTTATTTTCCGCTTCTCCGAAGAATCTTAATGATAAGTTAAACTAAAAATGGAATAAATCAACAACAACGGTTGCTATACAGCAATGCTTACGTTAGATAAATGAAAATAACAAATGAAGAATTTTTGTTGAAGTCAGTAGGAATTTCTTTCCGTTTCATTCCTCCTTGAAACTTTGGTAAGTTACAGACGCCTAGTTGATCGCCTGATAAATGGTTGCATAATATTTCGCCATGGCTTTCTTTTTCTTTGGTTTTAATTATGTTCTGTATGAATCTTTGCAATCTGAAGCCAATACATACTGAATATTTTTCATAGCTTATTCAGAAGAGGATGAGTAACACCCAGAGACTTTTAAGACCCTCAATGACTGGCGGAAGAAATTTATCCTTGGACAAGGTATTAACGAGCTCAAGAGAAAGCTAAACAGCAGAAGGTCTTCAGGGAAGACACCACCACCACCACCACATGCTAATATTTCGACCCTTAACGCCTTACAGTATAAAGGGACCAGGCTGCATCCAGGTCATAACTCCTGGATAGCCGGTACCAGCTTGCACATTATGTCTTACAGTCTGCATTGTAACATCCCTGGATGATTATGCTGCCCAAGACCCAAGCAACTTTGAGTGCTGTAACCAGTCAGTCTCAGACAGCAGTTGACAGCATGGTAAATTATGACTTCTGGAATTCACTGTCATTCCTCTTGGAACAGATCCAGTTGGAATCCTTTTCAACTGTTTCTACCATTGCTCTAAGAACTCTGGATTTCTTTCTCCCAGAAATTGAGAGCTGTTTCATAAGATTATGGTCAGATTTGCCCACAGACCCTGTCGCGAATGATTGCAAAGGAAACAGCATTTTCCTTAAATGCTTCTAAGTGTCACGTTGCTGTGATAAACCATGGAATGGGATAAGTTTAGCACTCAGGAATGTGTTTGTATCCGCCAAATTTTACCTACGAGGCTTTGGTGGACTGGAAGAGGATGTGACGGTGGAAGACACCCAAAACACTGGTATTGTACCCACAACAACTTAGTTGCCATGGAATCTTCTTAAACTTACACTCATGCTTGCGTATCCATACCTTTGGTTTGTATTCAGCAGCTTCGATGAAATAAAGTAAAGTGTTTATCTCATCTTAATATCTTAATATGATATAAATCAAGTACTTCAAAGCTGGCATAAACTCTGGTCGAGATAACTTGTTAATATGTAAACTAAGAGAGCAAATAGTAGTTAAACTAAGTCCCTGAAGCTGTCGTGTTTAACACTTGTAACACTAGACTGCTATTAAATATTTAAACATGATATTAAAAGAAAACTTTCTATGTAAATCTTATTTAACTTAATGACACATCTAGCATTTGCAATTTCTTTTCATTTACCTTGTATGTAATGTTTATGGGAGCCATTCATATAGATTAGTACAATGTAACCGCTTACCTAATACTATTGCGCATCACACATCCTTATAGTGGAAATGCATCTGTATTAATCTTCTACCATTTTCTTCAGTGTAACATTTATTTATTTTTTATTATGGTAAACAATACATTGATTTACAAAGTTTCTAATATATTTTTAACTTAATCTTATAATACACAGACACACACACGAATATATATATATATATATATATATATATACATACATACATACATACATACATACATACATACATATATTCTAAGTTCAAATTCTGCTGAGGTCAATTTTGCCTTTCATCCTTTAGGAGTCGATGAAATAAGTACCAGTCATGCACTGGGATTGATATAATCGACTAGACTCCCTCCTCCAAAATTCTATAC
>NC_068992.1:59136351-59136983 GCF_001194135.2 Octopus bimaculoides
CTCTCTTTCTCTCTCTCTCATACACACACACACACACACACATACACACACTCTCGCGCGTTCATATTTATACAAAAAGAAAAGCAACATATGTCTTGAAAATAAGATGACGTCTTGTTGATGATATGAAGATCTGTCAATAACACAAGTGAAAACATCTCCACATCATAAGACATTGATTTTCAAAAACCATTGATTTCTAAACGTTACTGGAGTAAAAGTTATCATAATAGGATCAATTTATAAAAGACTTGTCAAATCTTCAATAATGTTTGAATTCTAATACATATATATATATATATATATAAATATATATAAACACACACACATACATATGTATATCTACGTATATATATATACATATATATACTCACACATATATATATATGTGTGTGTGTGTATACTTACATATATATCCATTGATATAGACATATATTTAAGTAGACATATATAAATACACATACATATGTAGAAATATATATGTATATACACACATATATAAATATATTCACATACGTATACACACACACACACACATATATATATATATATCATATATGATATGCATATATATATATGTATGTATATATATGTATGTATATATATGTATGTATGTATATATATATATACAT
>NC_068992.1:59137345-59138302 GCF_001194135.2 Octopus bimaculoides
ATATATATATATATATATATATATATATATATATATATATATATATATATATATATACATATATATACATATATACATACATATATATACATATATACATACATATATATACATATATACATATATACATGTATATCATATATCATATATACATATATTTGTAAGTATATGTATATATATTTATGTAGTGTATAATGGTGGAATAATAATTTTTTTTATTTTTTTTATTTGATATTTTTCTTTCCAGTCTTGAAGAAGCTCACATCACTCCAGAAGATATAAGTTTTTCAAAGACGTATTTAAAGTGAATTGCTGAATACCAATCTTGAAATCTTCATCATGGTCGTTTTCCAATATAACTAAACTAAATCGTAGAGTAGAATAAAGTATATCAAGCAGTTGGTGTACTTTATATACTGTCCTTACTATCACCGAATGTTGAAGGAAAATTTGCCGAGTCAATAAGATATTGGTCGCCTAATTTAAGTTTCATAAATTTGAATCAGTACAAGCATTATGTTGTTGTTTTTAAGTCACAAATAGAATCTTATCGAATAGGCTTATGCAAGTCTTTTATCATGTGTTGCGTCAGAGGAGTAGGAAATAACTGTTTGTACCTGAGTTTGTTTAACTACAGCAAGTACGGACCGAACTATCTAAGAACACAGAAGACAAAATGAGAAATAAAAGAATAATATATTTATAGATATGAATAATAATAATAATAATAATAATAATAATAATAATAATAATAATAATAATAATCCATTCTACCAGAAGCACAAGGCTTCAAATTTGGGACTTCAGTGCGTAAATGGTACTAATTTTATCGACTCCGAAAGGATGAAAGACAAAGTCGAGTTCGGCGGAATTTGAACTCAGAACGTAGCGACGGTCGAAACACCGCTAAGCATTTAGTCCAGCCTGCTAACGATTCTGCCAACCCGCCGCCCTAAT
>NC_068992.1:59139301-59139886 GCF_001194135.2 Octopus bimaculoides
GCAGAATATGTGGAGATAGACAAGAAACAATACATCATAGGCTAATCATATATATGAGATAATTACAATTGAAAGTAAATAACTCTGAAAAGGGCTTTTGTGCGTTCCCAGAGAATATTACCCTCGTGGGCGCTAGTGTTGGTATATTCGTGCACAAGTCACACACCGAGATAAGTGGATCTATTGTTTAGGAAAATACTATTTACTTGTTTAAGGGTTGTACTGGATAAATTGCGAAAATAACTTAGAATATATAAGGATCCCTTCCAGGGGCTCTATTATCTATTTTTTTCAGCAATCCGAGTATGCCATGAGGTTTCCAGACATGAGTTCTACTCACATGTCGAGTTTCATTAAAATCGATAAAACGATGTAGGAGGAGTTAGCTAACAACTCCACAAACACACCCTCAGTCAAAATTTTCCACATATGGAGTAGATATACATATACTTATACATATATACATATACACACACATAAATACATATACATATATACAAATAGTCATATACATAAATACATATATATATATATAAATATACATGCATATATGTAAATATATGTATGTATGTATATATATATATA
>NC_068992.1:59139896-59141338 GCF_001194135.2 Octopus bimaculoides
ATACATACATACATACATACATATAAATATAATGTCTAATACATGTATATCACGCAGCGGAATTAGAAAATTGCTTTTAATGCACGCTTAGTTTGAGATATTCAGAATCGTTGATTTCGTGGTGGGCTGTGATGGAATGTTTCCACAGTGCATGGAGATAAATACATAGTTGTTGACATGGTAACGCCAAGCGCAACATCCCCCCCCCCCATTGAAACCAATGAAGTAACCATAAGCTAAGCAATAAATGCAGTTAGCTAAGTTCATTCTTTGATATTCCATTTTGCTATTTACTCTGAGGTTGTTCTGTAGATTTTCGGATCAGTGCTGCCCTGACACCTTGGGACCCCTCCCAATACTACAACCTTAAGATAGCCACTATCCGTAGAAATGTTTCATGAATGTACACACCTGGATAATACACACACACACACACACACACACATATACGTTTATATGAAAGCGTGGCGTGTGGCTCAATGGATAGAGCGTCGGTCTTACAATCGTGAGGTTGCGATTTCGATTCCCGGACCGGACCGGGCTGTGTGTTGCGCTTTTGAGCAAGATATTTTATTGCACTTGCCCTAGTTCACTCAGCTGTAGAGATGTGTTGCGACGTCACTTGTGTGTACGGGCCTTTACCTTTCCTTTAAACAAAATCAGTGCCATGGAGACTGGTATGCATGGGCGACTGCTGGTCTTCCACGAACAGCCTCTCCCGGAATGTAGCTTGAAGAGGAACATTCTAGGTGCAGCTACATGGTCATTCGTGGCCGAAAAGGACTTTACTCTTATCTTTATATATATATATATATATATATATATATATGTATGTATGTATATACTAGAGTGTTACTCGTTATATGATGGGTGCTTTTAGAAGTATTCTTTTGCCACCATGGGGTAGTATCAAGAAATATGGCAAACATACAGTACTTATAATTTGACTTTCTTCAGATTCTTTGTTTCTTACACAAAATGACGAAATTAATACTAATTTTCAAAGGAAAAATATTTATCTTTAAATAAAATTTAATGGACAAAGTTTCTAAATTTTATATTTAGAAAAAGCATTACCATTTTTCACGATTTGATCAATATAGTCGCAATCTATTCTATCCAACGAAAGCCAACCTCTGCAAAATTTTATTAAAAAATAATTTTGTTTTTTTTTCCAGTAAGTTAGGAGACTGATCACTTTCTTATGTTAACTCTGTTTGTGTATTTTTCTTACCGTCTCTCTTACTCTCTTTATACTATGTCAAGCATAAGTGGGGAAATAATCAACGAGGCACGCATTTATTTCGGCTATTATTATTATTATTATTATTATTATATACATATAGACACACACACACACACACACACACACACACACACACACACACACACACACACACACACACATATATATATATCTATCTATCTATATATATATATAT
>NC_068992.1:59141348-59143946 GCF_001194135.2 Octopus bimaculoides
ATATATATATATATGTGTGTGTGTGTGTGTATGCATATATATATATATATATATATACAGAGAGAGAGAGAGAGAGAGAGAGAGGTTAGCTGGCGGAATCGTTAGCACGCCGCGCAAAATGTTTAGCGGCATTTCGTCCGTTTGCATATTTTGATTCCAAATTCCGCCGAGATCGCCTTTGTCTTTACTCCTTTCGTGGTCTATAAATTAAATACCAGTGAAACACTGGGGGTCGATGTAACCGGCTTGCCGCCACCCGCGAATTTACTGGTCTTGTGCCAAATTTTGAAACCATTATTCGATAGATAGATAGATAGATAGATAGATGCCAGATCTTGCTGGTTTGACTATAAAAGTAGTAGAACATATAGGCCGGATATAACAGCTTTAAATGTTAAAGGGTTAGTCTGCCGTGAGATCAGGAATTGTGGCTGTCTAGGTAAGCTCTCTCTTTCTTCTCACTTTGTGTGTTTATGTGTGTGTACGTTCGTGCAGGCATGCGTGCTCTTTTATGCGTGAGATATATTTCTGCGCAGCATGCGAGTGTTTGTAACGTGTGAATGTCTTTTAAAATTAGGCCGATCTTAAGGGTCTAAGTGCTAACGCTGTTTAAACGCTAGAAAACATATGAGACATGAGATTCTTCTTTTTTTTTTTTTTTTTCTGACGTCAACCTATTTTGCTAACAATTCTGAATTTGTGATTCCTGCTTCCGACAGGACCGGAATTTTGGTGGAATAAATAGCATATTTTAAATAACCAAAATACGAAAAATTGTTTAGTCTAAATGTCGAATATTGACATTTAATAACAACAGGATACAAAAGAAAAGAATACAACGCATTTTGGAACCAATGATACGTCTACAAAAGGTAAAGAATTGTGGAACCGAAATGCGTGTGTTGTTTATATGATATGCGTACGTGTGTGAGTGTGTGCAATTAGAGGGGAAGCATCATGAATTTTACGTATTCTAAGAGGTAGAAAAAATTCTTTAAAAAAATCTCTAGTTGAAGTGGATCTATGATCTGGTTATAAATCCCTGTTGAAATTAATTCATTTCTTAATTAATCTCTAATTACATTTTACAAAGCAATCAGCATCACACTATATCATATTGTGTATGAGATGTTTGGTGCGTCCGTTTTGGAGTATAATTTTCGTCATTTTGTTTTGTACATGTGTATATAGATAGATGGATAGATAGATAGACAGATACATACATGCATTCATACATATATTTGTGTGTGGAGAGAGAGAGAGAGAGAGAGAAAGAAAGAAAGAAAGAGATAACGGCTTCTACACTATTTCCGTCTCGGATACTGCCATTCAGTGGGACTGAACCCAAATCGATCTGGTTGCAAAGTCAGCTTTTTAACCACACAGTTATGGCTGCACCGATTTAGTAAGAATATTTTAATATAACTTTTATCTAAATATTCAATTTTCTTTTTAATATGACCAATTATTTCAACAAGCGAAACTACACGTGTTTTAATATATTAAGCTAAATGACATTCAACTAAAAATGGAAGTCGGCTTACTGGCTCAATTCGTCAGAAGGTAATGTCTTTGTGTGCAGTGATCAATCAATATTAAGAAATCGATTACCTAATTTATTAACGAATATCACAGCAATATTAAACCGTGTTCGACTTTTATTACTATTGTGGTTTTAAGAAGGAAATCTACAAACTTTTTTTAGTTATCGTCGTCATTGTTATTGCTGCACTTGTTGTTGTTGTTGTTGTTGTTGTTGTTGTTGTTGTTGCTGCTGCTGCTGCTGCTGCTGCTGTTGTTGTTGTTGTTGTTGTTGTTGCTGTCATCGTTAATATTGTCATTGTTGTTGTTGATTAAACATGATCGAGCGGAGCTATAATGAAATGTATTCCAAGCGTGACCATCATTACCGTTGTTCTTCCCCCCCCCCCTTAAGAAGTTCCTAAGACTCAATTATCTAATTTATCCCTTCTCTTTTTTTTTTTAAAGGCGGTGAGCAGGATTTCAGGGGTATTTAGCTGCGGATGGAGTGGGACCTATCTTTTTTAGTTTTCCTAATAGGTCGGAGTATCACGTATATAGCGCTCTTGTTTGGCTCGTGTGCAGGCTAGTGATCAGAGACAATAGATTGAATATAATCAATACTTCAACTTTATTCAGAAAATAAAACACATTATTACATCACTCTCCAGAAGTAATACCATAACAAGCCGTTCTTGTGTCTTCTCGTCTGTCATCTTCCGAAGAGCCCAGTAGCGCCCCTAATGTTACACATTAGAAATAATAGTACGTGTGGATAGTCAGCTCTAACAGCAACGAAAAAACATAAAAATAATCACTGCTGTGTTTACAAGAGTAAAGGCGGATAAAAAGCGCTTATTGAGGCATGTAAAGAAAGTCACATAGTTATTAGCAGCTATCAGCAAGAATAGTGTTCCACGTGGTTAAGATATTGCTGATAGTTAATGCAAATTTAAACAGTTTCCACTGGGCCAAATTAAATCACACTCTGATGGATTTTGCAATGACGAAAATTATTCAGAATTATATATGAGGGCGCGGCGTGTGTACATATCTGTGTGTATTTATATATATATA
>NC_068992.1:59144149-59146175 GCF_001194135.2 Octopus bimaculoides
ATATATATATATATATATATATATATAGAGAGAGAGAGAGAGAGAGAGAGAGAGAGGGAGAGAGAGAGAGATACATACATATGTATATATATACGTATATAACATATATACATATAACACATATATACATATATATAATCATGTATACACGTGTATATATAAATGTATTAGTGTGTGTGTGTGTGTGTGTGTGTGTGTGTGTGTGTGTGTGTGTATGTGTGTGTATCTGTATACGTATGTATATGTGTGAGTGAAGACAGCGGCAGAGACACAGAGAGAAGGAAAGAACACATTTGAGCGAATTATGAATTAGTAACGGAGAGAAAATGTAAATTCAGTTAGTCTAACAACCAACTGAATGAAAATTCAAATTTTCATATTTGCATTAGTTTGCATTAAGGTATACAATTTAGTAGGTTAACTTCGTAATTGAATCGTTAACGCTATGTGGAATCATTTACTGAATGCAGGCACTCAATAAGCACCCTTTATATACCGGTTTTCCAGCGATGTGTATTAAAAGATCATAGAAGGTAAAATATTCATGCTTTGCTTTAATTTGTTGACATGTCTCCATAGGGATACGTTGTGTTTAGCGAGAAAATATTAGAGTAATGTTGTCTTTTAATTTACTTCTGTCTTTAGCATCTAACAGGGGAAATAATCAGCAAGAAGAGTAGTTGTTCCGGCCTTCTGCTCTCTGAGTTCAAATCTTGCCAAAGTTAACTTTACTTTCATTCATTCAGAGTCGATAAAGTACCTGCAAAGTACGCAGTCAATATAATCAAATAATTCACACTCACCACTAAATTTCTGCGAAGACTCGTTATTTATGGCCAATGAAAGTAAGCATTGGATACAAACCTGGAATTTAAATTAGTTATGACTGATTAACTATATAGTACAATGAGGAGAGCCAGACTGATCTTTAGGAGCACGATGTGACAACTCTAGAACTGTTCCGATATAATTAAACTTCATCAGCGAAAGTATAGTGTAAGTATTAATGCTAGGTCTTAGAATATTTAGAAAAAAATGCAGGACATTACTGAAAGAATAAGGAGTGGCGTGGGAGCTTAAAAGAATGTCTGAGATTTAAAAAATTCCCAGGGATATGTGCTGCATGAAAAACAAACAGTAAAGTATTCTTAATATAGTTAACTGAATGATCCACTACACAAGCGATGGATCAAGGAAGGTAGTGCCGATCTTGGCGTCAAATGAAACAACGTGGGTTCTGTAAAAAACTGAAGTGGAAAATCGTTTCATAGAGTTGTTGATAGTTGTTTTGTAGAACTGCACATAAACGAACGTTGGTGGGGAAAACGAGGTTAATGTAGGCGGGTTTTCAAACAAACTTTTCCTTTTATTTGGGTTGATGTGTAACCTTGGTGAAAAAATGTGAATAATTATTATTCAAATGGTGAACGCTTGAATAATTATGTGGGTGGAATGTCATGTACTACTCATTGTAGTCAAGAAGAATAAGATGAAATAATCTGTTTGCTTTCTGATTACATCTCAAGGTTATTTCAAAGATCATCTTGAAGAGCACAGTGCTAAAGGGTAGGACACTATATAGAGGAGTTGGAAGAAGAACAACGAGCACGAAGGAAACTCAAGTTCACGAACAAACAAAAAGGGACCAAAAGAAAACATAGAAAAAGAGTAGAAAATAGAGGAGAGATTGCATAAATGCCCCCACTTGAAAATTCAAGAGTAATTGTATAAGATAATCAGTAATTTTTAATTAAATAGCATTGAATGTCTTACGCTGTAAGTAGGCAGTATTGAATGCCTAAGCAAAAATTTAATGATTTTGGAATGAAATACACTTTATGTTGTTTTTCTAAGTATATATTATGGTTGTGTGGTAAGAAATGTGCATCCCAACCATATAGTTCAGGGCTCAGTTCCAGTGCGTGGCACCTCGGACTAGTGTCTTCTACTATAGAACCGGCACCACAAAACGCCTTGTAACTTGATTTGGTAGATGGAAATTAAAAGAAGCCCTTCGTGTATATAT
>NC_068992.1:59146623-59147314 GCF_001194135.2 Octopus bimaculoides
TATATATATATATATTGTATAAAGGACCGTGGGTAAGGCCAAAACAATGCGAAGTAAATGCAAGGTAAATCACAAGAAAACAAATATACGAATTGATGTATACTTACCTTGTATTCAATATTTCGGGGTTGTGACCACACACGTTCACAAACATGCATATCGGCAATATTCGTCTATTTTATTGAAAATGGGGTCATAACATCGAAATATTGAATACAAGGTAAGTCTACATTGATTCACATGTTTGTTTTTTCGTGATTTACCTTGCGTTTACTTCGCTTTGTTTTGGCCTTACCCATGATCCTTTGTACAATATATTCTACACAATGCTTCATAGTAATTATTCCAGTATATATATGTGTGTGTGTGTGTGTATGTGTGTGTGTGTGTGTGTGTGTGTGTGTGCGTGCGTGCGTGTGTGTGTATTATGCATATATATATGTAAGTATTTATGTACTCATGCGTGCCTTTACGTTTGTCCTCCAACACCGCTTGACAACCGCTGTTGGCTTATTTACGTCACCATAATTCAACGGTTCCGCAAAGGGAAAATTTGATAGAATAAGTACCAGGCTTTGAAAATTGAGTGTTGCTGCTGCATGGTCGCAGTTCAATGACTGAAACAAGTAAAAAGATAAGAAAAACTAAATAAGACTGTGAAAAGAAACTAACATATTGGATTATCAAACTA
>NC_068992.1:59147465-59149528 GCF_001194135.2 Octopus bimaculoides
GAAAAACTAAATAAGACTGTGAAAAGAAACTAACATATTGGATTATCAAACTACGAACTGTTAATAAAGAAACTCACAAACAAAAATAAACCGAAAGACTCTCGAAAACTTTCCGACCGAAATTATGATTTCTAGAACACAGCCGGAGGATTCTAAACATTGCTATTAATCTTAGATGAAGCGTAGTAGCGCATAAAAAGGTATTACTTCTATAATCTGATCTTGTCTCAACTTCAGTTAATAAGTTTTCTTATAGGTCAACTGTTAAACAACAACTTCAGACTGAAATCTCTTCTCCCTCAATTATTCCTTATCACAGACCGATAGGTCATGAGCTTCTTGCAGATCTTCAGGATAATTGTGCAAAGAGACAATTTCTTCCCTTTGTTGGCGTTGGAAACGCAAAAGAGAAGGAAAATGCTTAAGATTTCTTTGTAATGTTTTTGCTTTGCTTTATGTCTTGTGTATTACTACAGCAGTAAATTATTGAAACGATGCAGTTTCGATTTCTAGTATCGAATGCATTCTTTCACTTACATTTTGATGAGAAAATACGTAAACATCACAAACATTCTGTTCTTAAAATGAGAAACTTAAAACTTATTATTAAAATAGTGATTATAACTATTATAATAATGAATTTTCAGTTAGTAGTAGTAGTAGTAGTAGTAGTAGTAGTAGTAGTAGTAGTAGTAGTAGTAGTTGCTGTTGTTGTTGTTGCTATTATTTGAAAAATGCATTAAGGAACATGCATTAATGCCTAGATAGAGATGAGCATAAATGTTTTAAAGTTAACGGGTATGTTCAAATAAACAAACTGTTCAAGATCATCAAATACTGTTGAGAATTGCTTTTTTTTACCTATTTTCCAAATCATGCCTACGTCTACCTTTACAATTAATTTTCTCATGATTACGAATTACTCTATTTGTGACCAGTTACAAATGATATAACAGACGCATTCCATAACTTCTTAAACATTTTTTCATTGTATTCAGCTGCTAGGACACAGCAATTTCTTCGCTTTTCAACTCACTTCTACAAACATAACTATTAGGTATTGCTTTGTCAATAATTATTACATTAGTTTCACAATAGTCATAATATCTATTAATCATTGTTCATAAAGAATGAGGTCAGGCTCATTACGTACTAATTGGTGCTCTGTCTGTATGCTAAATCTCTGTGTCTCAGTGGTTAAAAAGTTCGCTTTGCAACCGTATCGTTTTAGTTTCAGTCCCACTGCACAGTACCTTCGGCAGATGTCTTCTACTATAGCCCTGATTAGACTCACAATGCCATATAAGGAATTTGATTCATAGAAACTACACGGAAGCCCGCCGTGTATCTACCTATCCATCAATATATTTTTTTTTTTTTTTTTTTTTTTTTTTTCAGCCAAGTGGCTGCGGTCATGCTGGTGCACCACCGTATATATGTATATATATATATATATATATATATATATATATATATATATATATATATATATATATATATATATATATTCTCCACTGTTGAAACTATATCTATATATGTATATGTATGTACCTCATTGCATTATGTTTGACTGAACGGCAGTGTCAGTTTTATAACATCCCCGAACCTAGCAATTCGTCAAAAATTAGCTGCAGGCCCACACACACGTATATGCATAACATACAAATATGTAATTATCGTGTGCTGATTAGGGTGTTGCACTCATGATCTCTGGCTGCTCTGCGATCACTTCGAACCCTGACGCGTCGTACACAGTACACCTGTTCAAACAACATCGTTTTGATGGAGAGAGCAAGGGGCTCATATGAGGCACGAGCATTTCATCACTAGAAACAATTCATTTGTGCAGGTCGTTCGGCAAAGAGCTGAACGCTCATTCGTCGTCATCGACTGGAGAGTCCATCACATATACATACATATATATATTTGAGAGAGGTGGAAGAAGGGGAGCGAGGGATAGAGAGTGACAGATAAATAATGAAATATATATATATGGATAAACTTACATACGTACTCATCCATGTATATATATATATATATATAAATATATATATATATATATA
>NC_068992.1:59149910-59154910 GCF_001194135.2 Octopus bimaculoides
ATATTGTATTATGTTTATATTTTTATCAATATACATATATATATTACACATACACACACACACACACACACACATACAAATACAGTATAAAATGACCAAAGTTTTGATTATTTATCCCTTTGTGGCGATCTTTAGTAATTTTGAAAATAAACAGCATCGTACATAACATTATCTCAATATCTGACGCCATTGAAACAGAAAATTTTCCAAGTCATGTAAGAAAATACCTTTGATGAACAAAGCATTATTTAGTCTCCCTAGCTATAAAGAAACCATTACGACAACTTTTTTTTTTTTTTAAGAAAAATAATTCATCTTCTTCTTCAGAAGAACTGCATTAAAAAAAAGAGCTCCAAGCAACGCGTTTCCTTCGAAGATGTTTAGACATCCATCTGACAATATAAAAGGGAGTTTTTTTCTCTATTCAAAGACCAATATCTTCAATATACACGATATTATGAACATATATCTTGCAGCTATTTATAAGGTGACCTTTTATGATTCAAATAAAAATTGCTTTCATATAAATACCAGTTGAACCTAAAGGCAATAAATCTCTTAATATATATTTTTTCCCTCTGCTTCTTTTTGTAAAGTCAGATTATTCTAAACAAATTTTACGACGATTATTTTTCAGTTTTATTTTTTTTCATTTTGGCTTTTTCAATATTGTTTGTTTCCCTAACAATGTGAAAATGATTTGTATTTATACGAATTTGAGTTAATCTGCAGTGCAGATAAAAGTCTTATTGTCATAATCTTTATCTTTCATCTAATTTTGTTTTTATTTCATGTTTAATGTCAGGAAAATCAACATAAAAAAATTTACATTATAAAATGATTGAGAATTTCACGAGAATGAACCAAAGCTAAGAACTTTTGCTTTATTTTATATATATTATTATCTTAGTTATTTCTTTATGGTAGTGAAAAAGGTGAAAGAATTATCCTAGACTGAATTTCGCCTATCATGCTATTAAACATAAGAAGTGTGAGGCTTCTGTTTATACACTGTATATATTTGCTATTTGAAAAAAGCTGGCCTTCAATATTTGGTCGTCGTCTTGACTGTGTTAGGTTGCATACAATATCTTGACGATATTCCGATTTCACATGGTTTAATGTGTTGTCGTGTTGTTGCTTTTTTATTATCGTGTTATTACGGGATAAGGGTTTGAAAGTTGCGACCGAAGTTTCATTGAAGTTGAGACATAAGTTCTTCTTAAGGTGAAATAGTAAATTTGATGAAGTCTTCAATATATAAATTCACGAATAATAAGTGAGTCACTGATATGTATAGGGGTTCAGCGGAATATGATAGCCAAAACAATGATTCGAACTTGACAGATTTCTGAGTTAGGAATAGAACGCTGCTTATGCAGATTGAATAGTGGTCATAATGTTTTAAGACGAAGGACATCATCAGAAATGGAAATAAAGACACTTGTAGAAGCTGATGACATCAACACTAAATTAGGAGTTCCAGATGCATTTCAGCTGTCTTCAATGGGGCTTTTACTTGTTCAGGTAATAAACATTTGTGAAATATATTGATTCCCAATAACGCAAAGTGCCTTGCTAGAAATATCATTGCAAGAGCATATCCGACATTATGTAATACAAGAACAGGGCAGCGTAAACGATGTGATCGTATGATACCGAAAGCTCAAGTTCTGCTGCACCAGTTATAAGCACTGATATTGTCAGGTTCACAGACAACCGGTGGGTCCTCGAAAGGCCTTCACGACGAAGGGAAGACGATTTTGTTAAATGATTTAGGACAAGATGGAAAAGAAGGGTACAGTTAAGAAAGAATTTAGAAGCCCTTTGTGACCAACGGTGTGGAACGACATCCGATAGCCTGGTTGATAAAATGACAGGAGTTTGAGACTCAAAGTAGATGTTATCACCTTTCAGGTGTACACAGATGAAAATGCTTGTAGAAGGAACTAAAGAATAGAGTAGAGCTTAATACTAAAATATGCAAATGAAGAAATATTTATCTACCCAATCAATTTTCTTTAATGCTCTCATAACATAGACCAATATCAATTCTGCATACAAACGCATGCGCAGGCGGAGATTCTATCCATTTACTTAAAAACCGGATTCTTTACGAATACCAACACTGCTTAAGGTATACAAGATAATGTATGTAAGGAAAACAAATATTGATTTCGTATCATTTTACTTGTTTCAGTCTTTGAACTTCGACCATACTGGAGCACCTCCTTCGCGGATTTAGTCGATCAATTCGACAGCAACACTTACATTTTGAGTCTTCTGGTACTTATTCTATCGGTATTTCTTGCCGAAGAGCTGAGTTACGTGGACCGCAAGCAAACCAACCTTTTTTTTTTAACGACGGTGAGGGAGGGACAAACGCAAATATAAAAACACACACGCACGCACGCACACACACACACACACATACATATTTCTGTTTTATCTTTCTTTTACTTATTACATTCATTGGACTGCAGCCATGCTGGGGCACTGCCTCGGAGAATTTTTGGTCGAATGAATTGATCCCAGTGCTTATTATTCTTTTTAAGAGCTTGGTATTTATTCTATCGATGTCTTTTGCCGAACCGCTAGAGGGCGGGGACGTAAACATCAGCACCGGTCGTCAAGCAGTGGGTGGACAACACGCACACACAAATAGGTACATATGTGTGTGTATATACGACGGGCTTCTTTCGGTTTTCTTCCGAGGTTATAACAGAAGACACTGGGATTGAACCAGGAATGATGTGGTTAGGGAGGAAGCAAGCTTCTTATTAGACAGCCACACTTGTGCCTATGTATATGTGTGTGTGTGTGTGTGTGTGTGTGTGTGTGTGTGTGTGTGTGTATGTAAATTCAATTTGGGTAGGAACCTTTTCATTTGCTGTATAAATGTGTTCCACAGATATTGACCACCAGATGTGGCTTCACAACGAAAACTGATCACTTTCATGAAGATACATCGGGCAATCCATGAATGTCCGTGGAGTATTTATAAAAACTGTGTAAACTGGAGAGATCTCATTGTAAAGGGGACATGAAACGATTGTAGTGTTATGCAATAAAGCGTGTTTGCTCAATCCATTCTCACCTACTTATAAATTATATATATATAGAGAGAGAGAGTAAAGCTTATTTGCCAACATAATGTGGCAATCGAATGGTACTGCTATTTAGCTCCAGGAAACATCGTCTCCGGGTAAATTAACAGGGGTTAGATAACAGGGGTTAGATAACAGTAACATTCGACTGCCACATTATGTTGGTAAATAATCTTTACTCTAGAGTATTGTTACTGAATGTCTCTCGCTGTGAGAGTTACAAATAGAAATTTTCTGTTTTATATAGACGCACACATATTTATGCGTGTGTGTGTGTGTGTGTTTGTTTGTGTGTGTTTGTGTATGCGTGTGTGTGTTTGTGTTTGTGTGTATAATTATTTCTAGGAATCGTTAGAATCAAGATATTTTAATAACAAGGACACCAAGAGAGGACAGGGATCTGCACCCCCGTGTGTACACCATATGCAAACATCCGTATATAGCCGTACATATATGGACGTATCCATGCATTTGTTGCATATACATGCGCATGCACGCTCATGCGTACAGATATACATGCACATGAAATTACATACCCATGCACACCAGAGGCAGTTTCATGATCCAAAGTAAGTTCCAGATCCGACTAGAGAAGGTTCCAGGTATGATGTTGGCATTACTCGCTGAATCCGAAATTAGAGGTTCAATCCGCATTCCATTCCACATCTTGGTATTTTTTTCTCCGAACTAAATTTTACATTTTAATTCACCTGAAGAAAACGGTGTTTTCTTGATATCATCGAATATTTCATCAATATAAACCGCGTCTGTAACATCTATAGTGAACCTTCAAGCTATTTGTGTTTTTATTTGGTATACATATATGTGTAATCCTTGAGGGAAGATGATGGGCTGGCTCGCCTATGTAGATTTGGAGATACTTTCAAAATGTGTCGATTGCCATGATGGCGCTAGATCATGCATGCACATTTGCCAGTATCGTCGAATTTACAACAGGAATATCATACCGATGAGGTAATGAAGAGTTTTTTTTTCTTCTAAACCAGAAACATGTCTATGATTAACTATGGCTATCTGTTGGAGTTTCAGCATTTTTAGCTGCTATTTCTGAACTTCGGTATGTGGTGAAGCAACCTGTTGCTGATCCCTTAATTTTGTTTATATATATATATATATATATATATATATTAATAATACTAATATGACACCAAAAGAATAAATGAGACCTCGATATTATGTAAATAGAAGATTTTATCTAGAAATATATAATATAGGACAATCAGTTAGTTGTCATAATAATACTCAGAGTTTCAAATACAGGAGCTAAAATCTTCTAGGTATTTTCGTCAGTTATTAAGACAAGAAATAAATCAAGCAGCTAGAGGTAATATGAAACCATAAAAGAAAACTTTAATCGTCACTAATTGTGACTGTGGGTGCTGAATAGCACCTATGTTGCAGGAAATAAGAGATAGGCCTTTAAGGCTGCATGAGGCGCACAGTTTATATACACTGACAGAGGAGATAACCGTTCCATGATCAAAGCTAGGAGCATTGGACCAGGTTTCGTTTGTTAATTTCAGACTCTTCAGCATGTATATATATTTATATACACGATGCGCCTAGTTTCCAACTACCAAATTCACTCACACGGTATTAGGCTGTTCTGGGCCATAGTAGGAAGCACTTGTATGGGACTGAACCTGAAAGCACGTAGATTTTTTGTGTTCGTTTTTTTTTTTGTTTTTGTTTTTTTCGCAAACCGAGATTCTTAACCACACAACCACGGCTACAGATGTTAGAAACCGCAACGGCAGCAGCTAAATCTTCTTCAAATTACGCTCTACCGTCACGAAAACACAATAAATCATTTATAAAAATTTTTAAAAAGAGTTATAATAGTTCATGTATTCCTACGTTGACTGTCTCTGA
>NC_068992.1:59156834-59159382 GCF_001194135.2 Octopus bimaculoides
TATATATATATATATACCAGTGTATATATATGTACATATATATGCGTGTATGTATATATATATATATATACAAATATACATATACATATATGTATATATACGCATTTACATATATATGCATAAATATGCATATGTGTGTACATGTGTGTATGTGTGTGTATGTATACGCGACTGTGTGTGCGTGCGTGTGTGTATGAACATACGATTCGATATGCTTACGTTGGATAACATGAAAACGTAATTATTATCCCTAAGAAATCGCTATTTAATGCAGTCACCATTTGCTCCAGTCCCGCATCTTAAAAGTATTAGAAAACCATTTACATATAATTTTTCATTATTTGTGATACGTGTGTATAATATGTGATATATTGTATGAAGAAAAAAACAGCTGCAAATTGATGTTATATAAAATAAGCGCTATATTTAGGTGCAGCATGCTGTTGCAAGCGGTGCATTCACACCATAGAACTAATGTAATGTGTTACCGGGCGGTGCTTAAATCAAATGTTAGCTTACAAGCGTAATTTAGAAAAGATGTTCTGTGCTTAGTGCTCTGCCAGGATCATATGGCCAAGACATATGACAAACCGATGACGTTGCCGTTAGTGTTGAGAGTGGTGGTGGTGGTGGTGGTGGTGGTGGTCATGGTCGGGGTGGTGGTGGTGGTGGTGGTGGTGGTCGTCGTCGTCGTCGTCGTTATAGTAGTCTTGGTGGCGGTGGTTCTCACTTTTGTCTTTGCTGATGTAGTTGTTATTGTTGTTTTTCTTCTTCTTCTTCTTCTTCTTCTTCTTCTTCTTCTTCTTCTTCTTCTTCTTCTTCTTCTTCTTCTCATTTTCTCTTCTTCTACTTCTACTACTACTACTACTATTACAACTGCTTCTTCTCCTTTTACTACCACTCCTACTACTACT
Source organism: Octopus bimaculoides (assembly GCF_001194135.2). Taxonomy (NCBI): domain Eukaryota; kingdom Metazoa; phylum Mollusca; class Cephalopoda; order Octopoda; family Octopodidae; genus Octopus; species Octopus bimaculoides. Next base: position 59,157,749 of record NC_068992.1, read on the forward strand.
ACTACTACTACAACCACCACCTCTACTTCTTCTTCTTCTTCTTCTTCTTCTTCTTCTTCTTCTTCTTCTTCGGGTGAGACGTGTTTAGCCTCTTGTCAAACTTGACCTGTCACAGATCGAAGGAATCTCAGCAGTAGCCATTTTTCTGTTTTAAACAATTTTATAAAGTCAGAGGGAATTGACATGAGGGAAATTGAGTTTCTATTTCTTGCAGCTCAAGTGACCAAGCAGAACAGGCGTGAGCAACCTTTCTTGAGAAGCGGGCCACGCAGGTCATTTCTCATCATCAGTCGGGCCGCGTTACTAAAAAAACAAATCAAGAAAATTTTACGTTGATGTGCCACTCAGAACGTGCCGCGGGCCGCTGGTTGCCCGTGACTGAAGTAGAGGCTTCCTAGTCACTCTTTAAACCAATGTCGTTGGTGAGATACGAATTATGGAACATCGGTTAGCAGCCGCGCAACCAATATTCTTAGCTAATCATAATTCTGCGATTCATTAAAAATGTATTATATAATAATCTAGGCGCAGGCGTGGCTGTGTGGTAAGAAACTAGCTTCCAAACCAAGTGTCTTCTACTATAGCCTTGAGTCAACCAAAGTTTTGAGAATGGTTTTGGTAGACGGAAACTGAAAGAAGACCGTTGTATATGTTTTGTTTATGTTCCCGTAAGTGACTGGTTCAGCAAAACAGACCGATAGAATAAATACTATATTTCTTCGCGTAAACCCTTTTAAGGTGGTACTCTAGTATGGCCGCAATCAAATGACAGAAATAAGTAAAAGAATAAAAGAATACTAATTTAGTAGGTATTTTATCTTGAGATTCGGTGACAACCTGTCTCTCAAATCTCAAGAATCTTCCTTCGGATTCTTGTAGAATATAGAATGGTATATTCTTCAACTCCAATTTCTTTCAGTCTTTTAGGTAGCATTTTTGGGTATTGTTTGACCGTTTGTAGTCTCACCCATTTAACATTTTTTTAAATGCTAGTAATTCTAATTCGAAATTTCACTTGTTGATGAGTTGTTGATTAATCAACAGGTCACTTTTCGCTTGTTTATTTAGTTTGCCTGATGCGTTGAGGACTGCATAACATATTACATAATCTTATAGATGGTATGCATACCGCATACCTGACTGCACTGTGCGTAACGAAACAATTGTAGCGATATCAGATAACCCATTCGTCTGAATTATTATGTTATGTTTTTACGCCATCCTTCAGGCTCCATTCATCGTTAGATATTTTTGGATACTTTTGGAGTTGTGGATTACCGAAAAACAGCGAACTTCCTTCCATTGATGCATGCCAAATTATGACAGTGGACTACATAACTACCTGTCTTGTGTCATTATTTCTAACCAAACAGTGGTGTGCTTTATTTTGATGTATCACGAACCTTTACGACTCCCTTGCAACTAAAGTAATATATACATACATACATACATGCATACATACATACATACATTATATATATAGAACGGTATTCATCTCTGGTTTCAAACCTTTCATTGTGGCCCCACACTGAATCTTTGTGCCCTTTCCAAAATACCCGTTCTTTTTTACATCCTTACAACTTCTCTCTCTCTCTCTCTCTCTCTCTCTCTCTCTCTCTCTTTCTCAGTCATTT
>NC_068992.1:59159448-59160565 GCF_001194135.2 Octopus bimaculoides
TCTCTCTCTCTCTCTCTCTCTCTCTCTCTCTCTCTCTCTCTCTCTCTCTCTTTCTCAGTCATTTTCTCTTTCTCCCTCCTTGTGCCTCTCTTTATCATTTCTGAAGAAAGACCAATGCACGAAACGTCAAGGTAATACCATAATTAATACTGATACTGATATCAATAGAAGCTAATACCAAAATCGATTCGTCAAACTCTGTTCTTACTCTGCTGTTCTTGTTACAGTTTATTGACCTTACATAATATAGATACGTCTAGGGAATAGAACCACCTCCTTGGACATCACTTCCCAGACACTTACTCAAAGAATTAAATGGCACTTGCCATTGCATGAAATGATGTTATTCCCATCTGGAAATGAACAACAGTTTTATTTTTTAATATATGGGAACAGTAATAATCTATAATATTCCCATATTTGTCAACCGCTGTATTGACTTCTTTAAAGGGAAAAAGATTTCAAACAGGAATCAAAATGTCATCTTGTATTTGATTTTCTTCAATGTTATGTCTCACTCTACGACTTTCTTAATGGCTTAGACACTGTGTTAAAGACAGTGCTTATGATTTCTGTCAGGGACATCGTAATTGGTGGGAGGAAGATTCTTCAGACCCGGATAACTTCGAATAATTTGCAATGAAGAGGTTTTCACTAAAGGGTGATAACCCAGGTAATAGAGTACATTCACTTATACATTGCAATATACTGCAATATTAACAGGTATTAAAATGAATATATGCGTGTGTGTGTCTGTGTGTGTGTGAACGTGTGTGTGTTTCTATCTGCGTGTGTGTGTGTGTGTGTGTGTGTGTGTGTGTGTGTGTGTGTGTGTGTGAACGTGTGTGCGTTTCTATCTGCGTGTGAGTGTTATGCTTGCTGAGACAGGAGCCAGTACAGAGGTTAGGTCAACCAATCTAGTTGAATAAATCATTAAAAGAAACATAAAGTCCCTGTCAACTCGAATTTTGCGACACACGCACACACATATATGTATATACATATACATATATATAAATATATACATACACATATAAATATGCATGTATATATATCTATTTACATATACATATATGTATGCGCGTATATATATATATATATATATATATATATATAT
>NC_068992.1:59161002-59163302 GCF_001194135.2 Octopus bimaculoides
TATATATATATATATATGGGTGTGTGTATGCGTGTCCCTATGTATTTACATATGTGTGTGTGTGTTTGTGTGTGTGAGTGTGTGTAATTTTTGAAAAGTTTCTTAAGCATCAGAAGTCTTATGTCTACAATATATAATATAGTGCATATGTGTTAATAGGGGCAGTTGTCATGGTATTGACAATTAAAGATTGTCATGACAATGTGTTTCATACATACGTTTCTATTCGACATGAATTCGTCTTGTTTCCGTAGCCAATTAAAACCTTTATGACTATTCGTAGTCGGCGCCAGTAGTATTTTTGAAAGATGTAATGTGCGCCGTGGAATAAGCGGTAAACACTTAAAGTTGATTCCTTGTTCGGTTTCGACTTCGGATTATACGCATTTCTTAACATCCGTGCAAAAGCAGATAAGTTTGGCTTTATCCACAACAAACCGGGTTTCATCTTATTTTCATATCACAATTTCCATGAATCACTTTCGTAGCATTATTGAAACTGTATTACCCACCAGGTTAAGGCGACGAGCCGGCAGAATCGTTAACACTTCGGACAAAATGCTTACCAGCATTTCATCCGACTTATTACATTCTGAGCTCAAATCTGGCCGAGGATGACATTGCCGTTCATCCTTTCGGAGTCTATAAAATACTCACCAGTCGAGAAATGGGGGAGGGGTCGATGTAATCGGTCTGCCCCTCCCATCAAGACTGCTCGCCTTCTACCAAAATTAGAAAGTGTATAACCCTCCTTATTTGAGAAGATACAGCCTGGGCTTTTAATTGCCTGATATCGTTAGAATCATCTACCTCCATTATAATATGAAATACATTTTATCAACTGTATTATGGATTAACTGTGATTTTTACAGATTTTGGGTGCAGTCGTCATTGCTGAAATAGTGCTTCAAGTTTGCAAGGAGGGTTTTCGATTATTTTCTTTGTTCTCACAGTAATGATAATATCACCCTAAAAGCAGGCAATGGTGACAGTACAATATGCCCTATAATCATTACGCTCTCCGAGCGGTTTCATACACCACACAATCGCGGTCCCATAGCCATCACGAAATGGAGTGGAAAGAGGATGTGTCCCATCAAAGTGCTTATTTCCATGGACTAACATTTGGTTGTGCGGATCTTAGCAGTAAATTGCGTGGCTATTGATCAAACGTATCGCACCAGAAAGTCCTTCATACATTTCGCAATGTAACAATAAAATGTCTAATACTTCATGTATTGTTCATGCAATGGTAAACTAATCCATACACATTTTCTAGATAAAACTAGATAACTTGGGGGGGGGGTTCTATGATTTGCCCGGAACCCTGTCTTTTTGGAGTGCTTTGTTTATGAGTCCAGTAGCCTTTCGACGGAATAAGAACAAAGAATTATTGACCTCTATATCTGACTCCAAGAAAACGAACGTTGGAGTATCTACACGCTGTACCTTAAAGAACAGCCGCAAGAGAGGTAAGCCCTGTTCATTGTGCAACAACATGAGTGAAGTGAATACCATCAAAAATCATAATAGAAATGTTATGATTTATACAGAAGGGGGAACCTGCAAAGATTCCCATTTAGTGTACGCTGCAGAATGCACGAAACACAACTTGATTTATGTTGGCTGTACAACGGAACATTTAAACAAAAGGTTTAATGGGCACAGATTCGACGTCAGGCAAAAGAATAGTAGTTCAACAGAACTTGCTGAACATTTCGTTTCAAGCGGCTGCAATTTTGAAGAAGATTTGAAAGTGCACATTCTCAAAAAATATTCTGAATGTACCCCACTTTCACTTCTCAGAATGTAAGAGGAGAAATATGTTTGCGGGTTATTGACATCACGGCCTGGAGGAATGAATAAGATGACAGGAGAATATCATCAAATTTATACAAAACTGTTTGATTGAATATTCTTCTTTCTCTCTTTTTCTTTTCTTTTTCTGTCGTCTTCCTTTTTCTTTCTTTCTGCTTGTTGAAAAACTGACAAAAACTGATGATGTCATTCCATCAACGTATGGACACTGGTTACTCACGTTCATAGTTTACGTTTGGTCTCTGAAATTTTGAATTTTCAATCACCTTTTGGTTTGAACTTGAGAAAGACAGACGTTCTGTCGAAATATTGTTCAAAGAATAAAACATCTAAAATCGTACTCTTCGTCTTGATTAATAATAATAATAATAATTATTATTATTATTATTATCATTATTATTATTATTATTATTATTATTATTATTATTGTTCAGTAGTTTTATTTTTATAACGTGCTTTCACTTCACTACCGAGCGCAGCTC
>NC_068992.1:59163986-59165836 GCF_001194135.2 Octopus bimaculoides
ATGATTTATTGTTTCTTGTCCATCTCCACATATTCTACAGTTACTTGTTATATTTCTTTTCATTATGTGTTTTTGGTAATTTCTGGTGGGGAGGCTCTGGTCTTGTGCAGCAATTAAAAATCATTCAGTCTCTGCTTTGAGTCCTGAGCTTCTCAGCCATTGCTGGGATTTTTCTCTGTCTATTTCTTTCGCATTTAGTTTAGCCCAGTATTTACCATGTAGGGGCTTTTCTTGCCATCGTTTTATCATGGTCCGTTGCTGTTCTAGTTTATTATTATTATTATTATTATTATTATTATTAAACCACCAACCTCAGAGAGTGACGGAATCGGGAACTTGCAAAATCCTCTGGAATTTCTCAATCCAAATAGATCAGGTGCTAGAGCATAACAAACTGGACCTAGTGGTGGTCGACGAGGTGCATCACCTGTGCACCACTTGTTGCATGCCCCTTTGACCCACGAATAATCAAGAGAGAGGGCGAAAAAATAGATGAATACATTCCTCTTAAGTGCGAAATAGCCCGGCTATGGAAAGTGTAGACAGTGAAGGTAGATCCAATTATTGTTGGGTCCTTAGGAACACTATCAAATGGCATCAAGAGGTATATAAAGGAAATCGGAATAGAGTGCCAAGTAGAATTGTTACAAAAGATTTGGCTCCTTGGCACGACCACAATAATCAGGGAAGTATTATATAGTTTAAAAGATAGCATGGTACCGTAGGCTGCAGGCAGCAGACTCGCTATGCATGCTTCACTCCAGGAGTTCCAACAAGACGTGTGATAAAAAGCGAGATCAGTGACTTTTTGTCACTGGAAAAAGCATATATCTTTGCATTGAGAATCACTTCCCATCGCCAACCCGTGGTTGTCACACGCTGATGACGAGTCAATACCCAGAAATTCGGGTCCGTGTGTATCACGTCAGGCTGGATAGGGGGATGATGACTTCCCTTTGCAAATACTGATAGGGCACAGATAGTGTGTCAATAGCCAGCTGGAGGAGATGTCTTCCTGGGGCTACAAGCTACAGTAGCATCGACCCTTAAGGGTTAGCCACATTCAGTGGCAAATATACTTTACAATGTTGTACTGCTATTGTTTATATCTCGCTCAGAGATTTATTATTGCTTAATAATAGTAATCTTTTCAATTAAAGGCACAAGGCCTGAAAATTAGACTTAGGAGCTAGTCGATTATACAACACCAGTACGTAACTGGTACTTATTTCATCAACTCCGAAAGGATGAAAGGCATGGTCGACCTCAGCAGATTTTGAACCCAGAACGTAAGGACGAACGAAATGCTGCTAAGCATTTTAATAATAATAGCGAGTGGTACAAGGTGACAACAAATCCAAGTGGATCTGTGTAATTTATGTAAATATGACAGTCGCCTAAAGGTATATTATTTGGAAATGTATATAATAATATTGATTTTAATGTGAGTGTGTATTTCTGTATGCCTGTGTGTGTTATGTGTGGGTAAGTATACGCGATGGTATGTGTGCGTTTGTGATCTTGTTGTCTTAACAATAAGGAAAAGAGACAACTAAAGAGCTCGACAAGGGGAGGGAATCAGATGATGAGAGTCATTCAGCACTTGACTTTTTATGACGCAATATTTCACTTCTCATGTAGCACTTTTGAAGAACAAGATGAATATCAACAGGTCGAAGCGAAAGGAAGAAAGGGAGGAAGAATATGGTAAGAATATGTTGGCTAAAAGAAAAAAACAGGAGAGACAAAGATCCCGAAGAGAAAGATTACTGTGTGTGTGTGTGTGTGTAGAAGAAGTGAGTGAGAGAGAGAGAAAGAGAGAGAGAGAGAGAGAGGGATTGATTTTTATT
>NC_068992.1:59166678-59167121 GCF_001194135.2 Octopus bimaculoides
ATGATGACGATCGTTGCAAACAGTGTAAAACAAATGATTGGTCACAAAAGATGGCAATAACACTGAAACGAAGAAGTGGGTTTTGGCATTTCCTTGAAGTACTTTTGGATGTCAGAGGTTTTTAGTGTAAATAACCAGCCAACGTCTACATTACGTTAACACAGTACTTCTACATAATCATCATGTTTATCTTTTATATGTCGTAGGTCGTGTTGTTGTTGTTCCTGTTGTTGTTGTCGTTGTTGGCGCACTTGTTGTTCTTATGATTGCAGTTCATGTCCTTGTTCATGTTCATCTTCGTTTTATTGTTGTTGTTTTTATTATCCAGCTTATATTTTCGATTGCTTGTTTAGTCCCTTATAAGAACATTGTTTAAAAAAAATCTATCTGTTCTACTCATCTCGTATACACGAGCATATATATATATATATATATATATATAT
>NC_068992.1:59167131-59167544 GCF_001194135.2 Octopus bimaculoides
TATATATATATATATATATATATATATATATATATCCTCTCTATGCAGAAGACAAATAGTATTAGGTATGTGCGTATGTATATGTATGTATACATGTATGTATGTAAATTACATATATATATGTGTGTGTATACAGATAAAATTACATATATTTTTATGTATGCATATATATTTGTATTTCCACATAGATACGTACACGCACCCACATACATATCTCAATTTAAGCCTACGACAAATTGATATGTATAAATCAATAACTATACATTCATAACAGATTACAACATCCATGATATATACATTATAAATATGTACATATGTGTGTAGTATATGTATTATATATATATGTGTGTGGGTGTGTGTGTATACACACACACACACACACACATATATATATATATATATATATATATATA
>NC_068992.1:59171775-59174833 GCF_001194135.2 Octopus bimaculoides
AAAATGTTTTCTCCTACATCGAAAATAATGGAAACCTCCATAGAGAAAACTGGAATCTCAGAAGTATAAGGTACTAATATCGAAGGAGAACAAACTATGAACACTAGTACAACATATACACGTATAGAACTTCCACTATCATTAATCCATATAGAGCTAAACTGGTGTACGCTTGGATAGAATTTATCCCTAGGAAAGAACAATCTCTTTATATACAGACTTATATGTATATAATATACATACACACACATATATATATAAATATATATACATATATATACATGTATGTATGTGTGTGTGTGTGTGTGTGTGTGTGTGTGTGTGTGTGTGTGTGTGTGTGTACCCCCACACTCACACAAGAATGTATACAAACACAGGCGCAAGCATGGCTGCATTGTTAAGAAGTTTGCTTCACGATCACGCGGTTACCTATCGTAGAATGAAGAATATACTTTTGCCAGTATGTGTAATATCAGGTGTAACATTACACCTGCAATTAATTATTAGTTAAGTACATTTTGTTATAGATAACATATTCATAACGCGACTATATAAATGAGAATTCTTTTTATTTATTAATTTTTTTTCTAATTTTCAATTAATTGAATAAGCATTTTTATCTCGAAAATTAATATCCACCTCATTATTTTATGTAAGCAACATGAAATTTGAAAAATGAAATATAATTATAATCATCATACTTGTCTAACATTACCCACAGTGTGAAGACGATGACCTGGCGGAATCGTTAGCACGCCACGCAAAATTCTTAGCGGTGTTTTGTCCCTATTTACGTTCTGAGTTCAAATTCCGGCATGGTCGACTTTGCCGTCTATCCCTTTTGGTGTCGATGAAAATAATTAGTACCCGGTCATTGGATCCTTTATAATCGACTTGCTCACTTCCCCGAAATTGTTGACCTTGTGCCAAAATTTGAAACCATTATTTCTCACAGTGTCGAGAGTATAGACTCAAAAGAAAGCATCAACTAACGCAAAACACTCTAATATTCATTCATTCCACTCTAGGCACAGGGACTGAAATGTAAGGGAAGAAAGATAGCACTGGGGTCGTAATTGTTTAAAATAAATATATTTACATATATACCAAACTAGTTTCAACAATATTTCTTGTTTGTCAATGGTAAAAATTCAAAATTATAAAGAGACTTTATAAGTGGGACTGAACTAAAACCAAGTGGTTGAGAAGCAAGCTTCATACCACACAGCCAAGTTTATTTTATTTATTTATTTATTTATTTATTTATTTTTACTTATTCATTCTCTTACTTTTACTTGTTTCGGTCATTGGGCTGTGGCCATGCTGAGGCACCGCCGTGAATGGTTCAGCCGAGTAAATCGACCTAAGTACTTGCTTTTTAAAAGCCTGGCATTCGTTCTATCGGACTCTTTTGCTGAACAACAGAATCTAGAAGGAAATCTGAAGAGCGGAAATTCTACTCCACTTGTTAGCCACATATTAGCACTGATGTCTATGAAGCGTGTGTGCATCATATTTATAATATATTACGCAGAAAAATAAAATACTTGATTATGGACTTAAATTTAACTATTATAAATCTTTCTTATAACATCAGTTTTATCTAGAAGGATTTAATAGTGCAAGGAGAGTCAATAAAAATCATGTTTGTATCGACTCATGTCTATTTGCATAATCCATATCCGGTAGGCGCTGTTTGATTTTGTAAATCCCATGGCTGTCTTTAGTAACTAACGTGCGAGATAAATGACCGGAAGTTAATTTGTACAATGTCTTACAAGACAAACGTTCATTTATTCATCGCCATTTTGTTTCTTTTAATTGTCTATTTAAACAATGAAAGATCAGTGACATCGATCAATTTTATAGAATCACTTGATCATTGGTGATTTTTTTCATCGTGGTTTTTTCTCACTGTCGGAACTAATTTGATAAACTTTATTTTTTTTTTATATATAACCTTCTTCCCGCTCTCTCCTTCCCTTTCCCTCTCTTCTAATCTTTCTCTCTCTCTTTTCTTCCTTGATTTCTTTTTCTCTCTTTCTCTTTCTCCCTGTCTTTCTGTCTCCCTTTTTCTCTGTCTCCCTGTTTTTCTCTGTCTCTCTTTTTCCTTGTATCCCGATCTCTCTTTCCTCCATCTCTCTGTCTCTTTCCATTTCTCTGCCTCCCTGTCTCCCTATCTTTGTCTCCCTCTGTCTCGGTCTCCCGGTCTCAGACTCCTTGTCTTTGTCTCCCTATCTGTCCCTCAGTCTCGCTATTTCCCTGTCTCTGTCTCGCTGTCTCCCTATCTCTCTGTCATGTTGCCTCCCTATCTTTCTGTCTCTCCGTCTTTCTCCCTGACTCCCAAGTTCCTTTTCTCCCTTTCTCTCTCTCTCTCTCTCTCTCTCTCTTTGTTCTCTGTCTCGCTGTCTCTCTCTCTTTCTCTCTCTCCCTGTCTCTCTCTCCCTGTCTCTCTCTGTCTCTCTCTCCCTCTATCTTTCTCTCATTCTTTCACTTCTCTCTTACATGTCTCTCTTACATTCGTTTAAGTCTCAATACTCTCTCTCTCACTCTTTCCTCTCCACTTCTCTCTTCTCTTCCAATTCTCTCTCACTCTCTCTTCTCCCAAACAACTCTCTACTTCCCCTCTTTCTCTTTCTCTTTGCCTCTCTCTTTCTTCTCTCCCCTATTCTCTCTTACTCCCTCTACTTCCCATTTTTCTCTCGCTCTCTTTTCATCATTTCTCCCTGCCGTTTTCCTTCCTTCCTAATCTTTTCCATTACATCAGCTAATATTTATAATTAGCAGATAAATTCTAAAGACTTAATAGTATTACAATTCATTTAGTACAGAAAAAAATCAACAATTCAAACCTATATATCGAATCTGGCTTTAGATGTGTCAACTAAATGAATGTTTTAATCTTCACCGATCGATCCGTATTAATTCTTCGGTAAATAGGAAACCGTTACAAGATTTACTAATTTACTTATTACAACCTATTGTATCAGAGAATCAAATCTCTCATTTGATCTACATTGATTTGTGTATTGTTTCTATTTTCATATATATATATATA
>NC_068992.1:59174987-59178159 GCF_001194135.2 Octopus bimaculoides
TCTAAGTGTGTGTGTGTGTGTGTGTGTGTGCGTGCGAGTATGTATTTATTATATACGTACGTATTGTTGGATGGATGGATGGACTTTTTGATTGTGTATATATATTTCTTGATGTAATAGTGATATTATTAATAATTTTAAAATATTCTTTTTATGTATTGACTTTTATTTTTAGTAAAGGAATCAGGGCTAGAGATAGGAGGGATTTTTTAAAAACATTTATGCTCCTTTCTCAAGACCATTAGAAGCGTATCGACAACATCATCATCATCATCACTACCACCACCACTACCATCATCATTATCATCACCACCAACACCAACAGCAACACTACCACCACCATCACCACCACCACCACCATCGCCATCACCATCATCATCAACATCAACCTCACGACGTCACTGTCCCCGAGTCCTGGAGTTCGTACTTCAACGGTTATCCGGTTTCCTGGGCGTGCAACTGACCGAGATCGCAACATAATCCCTTTGAACAGGGATCCTGTCCATCACAAGGTTATTCATTTAAAGCCGATTGGACCGGAAGCAACGTAAAATGAAGTGCTTTGCTCAAGGGACACTGCGCACTGCACCGCCCGGTCAGGAAATCAAAACCACCATGCACCTTCACATTAGAAGCGTAAGCTAAATTAATAATATTCAACAAAAATCATTAAGTTCTATTCCCCGAATATTTTGAGAAAATTCCAAGCAATATTTCTATCAATTTCTCAGCTGATGATCCTTCAGTTCGGGAAACTAATTCCATTGATTCTTAATCTTAATTCCAAGTCACAGTTATCGATATGTTGTCTCCTGGTTCTGTAGTATTAAGCAGGTAAAGGATAGATATACCCTTCGATACAATGCGTTGATGCTTAATTTTTAATCCAAATTCGTTTGCATGGCCCAACTGTCATAGGGTCTTTCTCAAAAGCTTTCGAAATGAAGCAGCCTTTCTGGATGTCCGGATGACACCTCGACATGATTTCTACCGTATCAAATAGGACGCCCAAGAATTTGAAAGCCTGCCGGTTACACTTCTGAAAAATGCATGCTAGGTTTGAAACAGTTTTGTAATGTGTGTACAACAGCTGTTCCCCGGGATTTCCTTCAAAGTGACATGTGATGCATCTTTATCTTTGTCAACTGTCCTCAGTCTCTCATTCTTGCTTCTAGTCACGAACAAAAACCATTCCAGGTCAGTCGCATGAGAGTCTCATATAAGAGTTTGTGTAATCTCACGGCAATGTTGTGCATGGAATGGATCCTTCTTATTCATGCCAGCCTTATTGCAGGGGTTCTGGAGTCGACTTTGCTATTCATCCTTTCGGGGTCGATAAAATAAGTACCAGTTGAGCACTGGGGTCGATCTAATCAATTAGCCACACACCACCAACAATTCCAGGCCTTGTGTTTATAGTAAACAGGATTACCATTATTACTAAGAATGCGAGCTGGCAGAATCGTTGGAGCGTCAGAGAAAATACTTAGCAGCATTTCTTCCTGTTCTTTATGTTTTTTGAGTTTAACTTCTACGGAGGTCAACTTTACCTTTCATCCTTCGGGAATCCTTAAAATAAAATGCCAGTCAAATACTAGGGCCGATCTAATCGCCTACCTCCTTGCCCCATAAAAATGCTAGCCTTGTACCAAAATTAGAAAGATTTTTTATTGGTTTATTAGTTTGCTTGTTCTTAATAACTTTTACGAGATTCATCTGAGAGAACAGCGCTCTGAAGGTACCGAATCGAAAGAATATTTAGATCGTGTGTCTTCTTGGGAAACTCCAGGATCGAACAAATAATTCGATTGATCTGACGCTATACAGTATTTATGGTTTAGCAACTAACCAGTGGTTTGCAACCATTTCCCCCTATGGACCCCCTTGATTCGCATTTTACTCTACTGGGTCTCCATAGTCGCTGGATGTTTGAAAAAGATCTCATTATATTGTAATAATTAAATTTTAAAAGGAATTGTATAAAAAGAATTGCTAAAACATTTTGTGTATTTCAGAAGAATAAGCATTTTATTGCACATAAACTTAAGCAACAAAATCTTCTATGGTCCCCCAAGGGTCACATGTTCCCTGTCCCAAGGGTCATATGGACCTTGGTTGAGAACCACTGGTTTAGTATATTGTTTCTAAGTTTTGACAAGGCATGTGGTTCATGGGTCAAACAACCACGTAAAATTCTTCCTCGCAAGAATGATGTATTTTAAGTTGTGATATATTCAGTAGATGAAAACCCAGACAAAATGCTTATGGTGGAGAAAAAGAGGAACCTAAAACAAACTCTATTTGCCTCTCCTCCTCTCGTCATCATTGTTGTGTCCCACCCTTACCTGCGACATTGCTCAGATGATTATGCCTAATCTTCCTTCCCTGAATTTCACCCCTCTGGAACTCTCTCCCTACCCTTGTCTTTCCTACACGTGATGACTCGAAAAGTTCAAGAGAAACATTAATGACATCAGTCTCATCGCTCTGAAAGCGTCTGCAAATGTCATGGGAACTGCTCCTTCACCCAGACCCTCTGGGAGTCTCTCTACTCAGTCGTATAGGTGTCCACTCGCAAAGGTCCAAGAGAAACATTAACGAAATCAATGTCACCGCTCTATAGGAAGGCATTGCTTCTTCAACCTCCAGACCCAGCAAGCAAATAATAAATGCGTGTTTTCGTTATTTAACGCCTAGCTAGATAACATAAATCACATAAACCACTCGTATAGAAGATTCATTCTACCTCGAAAGAAACGCACTCTCTTCGCGAAAATCTTTTTTAAAAGCCCGAAGTTCAACAAACAACAAGAACTAACTTTCTGATAACCGACTCAATAAATCACCACGAGAAAAATTCTTCAATAGACCAACATCATTTGACAAAAAAAAAAAAGACAAGAAAAGAAAAAGCAAGGTGCTTTATTTTCTTTCTAGCAAATATTTTTTTTTCTTCTTTTGTCGCTGATGCAAGGATTTCATGGTCCATTGAAATTTTCATTAAATGTCATCTTCTGTCTTAAATTATTTCCGTTATTTTATTTATTTCTTGTTGCATTTATTTTTTTCTTCGCTGCTCTTTTTTTTTTTAACTTCCATCGATGTGTATGTTACCGATTGCCTATGCGATCAAAATTCGAAGAGTAGTAGTAGTAGTAGTAGTAGTAGTAGT
>NC_068992.1:59179802-59180586 GCF_001194135.2 Octopus bimaculoides
ATATATATATATATATATATATATATATATATATATATATATATATATATAAACATACATATAACATATATATAAACATATATATAACATATATATAACATATATTCCTATATGCATATACATGTATATATAACTTATATAACACGTGTTCGTTTGTGTGCGTGTGTGTGTGTATGTGTATGTGCGTGTGTGCGTGTGTATTCATATACACTTCTTATTATATATATATATAAATAAAACAATTATCTAAATGACATTTCTACATTTCACTCATCCCACTATCATTGATATCATGGCAGGGAGCCATGTGATTTACAGTTTAAATCCTTGGAAATTAAATTATGGATTAATCAAATTTTGACGTAGAATATCTTCACAAAATCACAAATATTTTTTTGAGAGACTAAGATTTTCTGCGTAGAAAGCGAAATTTCAAAACACTTACTGAATTAAATCGTGTGTATAAGTGCAAAGTGCATATATATATATATATATATATATATATATATATATATGCATACACACACAGGTAGGCATGTAAGTGTAAAACAATGTGGACAAAGCAGTACTCGAATACCAAGGGTAGAGTAATATGCTTTATTGTGAAAGCTTCAAAATATTCACACGACTGTTACCCAGAGTTTCCCGTTCCCGTTCGTCGGACAGTTTTGCTAGAAAGTTTTGTGAATATTTTGCAGCTTTTATAATAACGGGTAGATAGATAGATAGATAGAGAGAGAGAGAGAGAGAGAGAGAGAGAGAGAGAGAGAGAGAGAGAGAGAGA
>NC_068992.1:59180802-59184830 GCF_001194135.2 Octopus bimaculoides
TATATATATATATATATTAATAATAATGATCGTTTTTACTTAAGGCATAGGGCCTGAAATTTGGGGGAAGGGGACTAGTCGATTACATCGACCCCAGTACTCAACTGGTACTAATTTTATCGGCACCGAAATGATAAACAGTAAAGTTGACCTCGGCTGAATTTGAACTCAGAACGTAAGGATAGACGTAAGGATTTTACCCTGCGTGCTTACGATTCTCCCAGTTCGCCGCCTTAATAATAATAATAATGATAATAATTCTTTCTACTATCAGCACAAGGCCCTGAAATTTTGTGGGAGGGGGTTTGACGATTACAGCAACCGCAGTGCTCGACTGAAACTTATATTATCACCCCGAAAGTATGAAAGGGAAAATCGATCTCGATGAGCTAAACATCCGGTAGAAATATCTTGAAGAATTTTGTCCGACGCGTTAACGATTCGACCAGCTCGCTGTCTTTCCGGGTACTATCATAATTTTTTTCTAATTTTGTGACAAGGCCAGCAATTTTGAGGGGAGGATGATAGTCGATTACATCGATCCTAGTATTTGGCTGGTACTTGATTTAATCTTATTGACCCTGAAAGGGATGAAAAGCAGTGTCGTCCGTAGCAGAATCTGAACCCTGAACGTAAAGAACCAGAATTAAATTCTGCTAAACATTTTGTCCGACGCACTAACAAGTCTGCCAGCTCACTGCCATTACCAATGCTGTCATAATAATAGAAAAAAATCATACAATCGGAAAAAGTCTGGCTACATAATCAAGTTTTCATGTTTAATATTTCAACGTCTTAAATATTGTATTGAAAGCTGTTACTAATCTGTTGCACATAATAAGGCGAGCTGGCAGAGTCGTTAACCCACCGAGCAAAATACCAGCGGCATTTCGTCCGTCTCTGCGTTCAAATTCCACCAAGGTCGACTCTACCTTTTGGAGTCGATAAAATAAGCACCATTTGAAGACTGGGGTCGAGACAATCGGCTTAACCCCCTCCTTCGAAATTTCTGTTTTTGTACCAAAATTTCAAATCAATATTTTAACGTCTTAAATATGGTTTTGAAAAAAAAAAACTATTAATAAGGCGGCGTGCTACCAGAATCGTAAGCATACGAATCCAAATTTTTTTTTTTAGCGACATTTTGTCTGTCTGAACGTTCTAAGTTCAAAATTCGGCTACGGTCGACTCCCCCCACTCTCATTTTGGGGCCGATAAAATAAGTACCAGTTGATCACTGGAGTCGTTGTAATTGACTAGTACCCTCCCCCAAAATTGCTGGCCTTGTGCCAAAATTTGAAATCGATCTCTTCTGCTATATGCATAAGTTGACCTCGATGGAGTTTGAACGCAGAACGTAAAGCCGGAAGAAATACTGCGAAACTTTATGCTCGGCGTGCTAAAGATTCTTTTCTACTCTAGGCACAAGGCCCAAAATTTTGGAGGAGGGGAGGCAAGTCGATTAGATAGACCCAGTATGCAACTGGTACTTAATTTATCAACCCCGAAAGGATGAAAGGCAAAGTTGACATCGGTGGAATTTGAACTCAGAACGTAAAGACAGACGAAATACCGTTAAGCATTTCGCCCGGCGTACTAACGTTTCTGCCAGCTCACCGCTTTATTAATGTTACCATGTTGTTTGTTCCTTCTCGAGCCATACCTGGCTCATAAGGGCTGGTTTCCCGGTTTCATTTGCGTATAGGTTCCCCACATGGACAGGACGCCGGTCCGTTGCAGGTGAGCTGCTAGATGCAGGAAGAAAGCGTGAAAGTTGTAGCGAAAAGGTCAGCAGAAGTTCACCATTACCTTCTACCGGAGCCGCGTGAAGCTCATAAACACACATATCACCCGGTCTGAGATTCGAACCCGCGAGTCCGCTGCTCTAACCACTAGGCCATGTGACTCCAAAACGTTACCATAATAATAACAAAACTAAAAAACATATATAGGGTCGGATATTGATTTCAAATATTGGTACAATGCCAGCAATATTGAGAGATGGGGTAAGTCGACTACATCGACTCCAGTGACCAACTGGTACATATTTTATCAATCATAAATGGACGGAAAGCAAAGTCAGCATCGACGTGATTTGAACTTAGAGCGTAAAGCCGAACGAAATACCGCTGAGCATTTTGTCCAGTATGCTAATGATTCTACCAGCTCGCCTCCTTCCATACAGTCGGATATTAATCGAAGCCTGGCCGCATAATCAAGTTTTTACGCTTAATATTTTGACGCCTAAAAGACTGTATTCAAAAAGAAACAACTAACAGACCCTAGCAGCGGGAAATTTAGACAGTGTCACGTGACAACTAGCTGGGGTTGCCTGCTGGAGCCTAGCAGCAGATATAAAAAGGGGAACTTGACATGACGATCAGTCGGACGCTGACACTCGTTGATGCTGCATCGAAGAGGCCAGGGAATAGAAGAAAGAAGACATGCACCCAACACCAGAGCTGAAGACACCTCCGAAAGGAGGGGCCCCGCCACGTCAAAACGGTAGAGGAGTAGGGGCCGAAACCGGACGTGGTTCCTCCTGATGATGTCTTGAGCTAACTGGATCCTATAAAGGAGCTGTTGTGGTAGCAGACCACGAAACATGGTTGAAATTCTTCCCTGTCATATTTCTGCTTGGAGACGCAGTGGGGCGTATGCGCTTGCTGTTTGTTGTTTGTTGTTGTTGCTATTGGCAGCAAGGATGAAGGAGTGAGGTCGTGGTGTTAATGATGGTGGTTGTAAATAGTGGTAGTGTTTGGAACTGCTAGTGCTGGTCATGGTGGTAGTGATGGTAGGGTTGAGAGTGGTGGTAGTGGTGGTGGCGGTGGTGGTGGTCGTGGTGGTGGTGTTGATGGTGATGGTAGTAGTACTAGTAGCATTTGTGATGGTGGCGGTAGTAGTAGTAGTAGTAGTAGTATTAGTAGCAGCAGCAGTAGTAGTGTTGTTAGTAGTAGTGGTAGTAGTAGTAGTAGTAGCAGCATCAGTGGTAGTGGTGTTAGTAGTAGTAGTAGTAGTAGTAGTAGTAGTAGTAGTAGTAGTGCAGCAGCAGCAGTAGTAGTGGTGATAGGGTTAGTAGTAGTAGTAGCATTGGTGGTGGTGGTGGTGGTGGTAGTGGTGTTGGTGTTGGTGGTGATGATGGTAGTAGTAGTAGTAGTAGTAGCCATCGCGACGAAAATTTGTTGGGGGGCTCTTTTTTTTGTTGTTGCTGTTTTTGGCGGTAATTTTGCGGCGCAACGCGACACGAGACTATAGTATGTTGGTTTTTGTTGGGTAAAAATGGTGTAAAAAAAATAAATGTTGATGAGACGAGATGCAGTGAAAGGAAAACAGACGAGATTAGACGAGACAATACGAGATGAAATGAGATTGAACGGAGAGACGATGGTTGCAAGGTTGAAAATTATCGTGTTGCGAACAGCATGCTGGCTGCATTATAGTTTTCTGATTTCTTTTTTTTTTTTTTTTTTTTTTACCAAAATGGTCGGTGAACAGAAATCTTCGACGACATTGTGCCATCAGGAGAGATTATGGAGTGGTTCTATCTCACCATGAAAGTGTCGCCTTCCACATCAAAACTACCGCCGGCATGCAATACTTAAATGTGGTTGTTTAGTGCAAACAATAGAACAAATGTGTAGCTCAGGGTTTCTATGTGCCATAATAGGATCTTTGACGACTGTGCTTATTCTTTCAAAGACCAACTACAGTTCTTCCGCTTCCTTTCCCTTTTTTCTCTTTTCATTTTTAGTTTTTTCTTTATTTTTTCTTCATTTTTTTTTCATTTATTGTGTTTTACGATATTTACGCTTTTTATATGTGCGTGCGTGTGTAGGGATATGTGTGTGAGTGTATGTATATGCATATATATATATGTGTGTATGTGTGTGCATATATATATGCATACATACATATGTGTATATATATATATATATATATGCATATATATATATATATATATATATATATACACACATACATATGCGTATATATATATGTATATACGTATATACAGACATGTATATGGT
>NC_068992.1:59184840-59185848 GCF_001194135.2 Octopus bimaculoides
ACGTATATACAGACATGTATATGGTTATATACATATTTGTACATATATACGTATATATACCTATATACGTATGTACATGTGTATGTATGCGTGCGTTCGTGCGTGTATATATATATATATGCACAAACATATACATCAGGATATAGACACATATATATCAATATATAATACACACACACACATATATATATATATATATTTATACATACATACACACACAGACATACATTTACACGTATATGTTATCATGTGTGTGTGTATGTGTGTGTGTGTGTGTGTGTGTGTGTGTGTGTGTGTAAACCTTTCGATTGTGAAAGAAAATGACAAATTCTAAAGTAACATAATAGTCACTAAATTTCTATATAGAAACTTGCGCATTATTATTTATGATATATCACTTTGTAATTGTCCTTGTTTTTGTTTACCTTCTTTTTTGTAAATAATTGCTTTTCAGATATAGACAAAATATATTTAATTCTAAATTCCTCATAACGTTTTGCTATTACTCTTACTCTACAGTCTAGTGTCTAGACTGACTCAGAATTTCTTCCATCTTTTTTTCTCTTAATTGATTCAATCATTGGATTGCAGTCATACTGCAGAACCGCCTTGAATCATTTCCTAGAACAAACCGACCCCCAAAATTTCTTGTTTAAAGTGTAGCATTAATTTTATCGGTTTCCTTTGGCGAACTGCTAAGTTATTAGGATTTAAAAAGTCAACAGCGGCTATCAAGCGATATGGGGACAAACAAAGACACACAAACATATACATACATATATATATACGACGGGATTCTTTCGGTTTCCGTCTACCAAATCAACTCACAAGGCTTTAGTCAGCCCGAGGCTATAGTAGAAGACACTTGCCCAAGTTGCCATGCAGTGGGACTGAACCCAGAACCATGTGGCTGGTAAGCAAGCTACTTACTACACAGCCACTCTTGCGCCTATCCTTGTCCCCGTATTCTTTCTGTTGAAGAGCGTAGCTCGAAACGTCAAAGACTTT
>NC_068992.1:59185858-59186503 GCF_001194135.2 Octopus bimaculoides
AACGAACTTTTTTTCGAACAATGAAAGAAACAAATAGAGAAACGAGACAGGCAACATTCCCTTCATCGGTTGTTCTCTGTTTTATCTACTCTGCGTTTCGAAGGTAAGTACAAGACGCGACTTCGTTAAAACACTTCTGGCCAAAAGTCACCTGACAGTAAATCAAAACTATTTACTTCCAAGATTTAACAACTGAATTAATTTAATAAAAGCATCTAAATATGGAACATCATGAAAATTGTTCAAACTGAAATCATTCTTGAGCGACACATTTATCAATTCGAGTCAATACAGAATTACGGATAGTATTTATGGAATTTTGATTTACTGTCGGATGACTTTTGGCCAGCACTGTATACACGACGGGCTTCCACATAGTTTCCGTCTACCGAATTCATTCAAAAGGAATGTGTAAGCCCAGAGCTATTGTAAAAGACGCTTGACTAAGTTGTCGTGCAGAGAGAAAGAACCGAACCAGGAACAACATGGTTGCAAGTGAGCTTCTTAACTGTACATGCATGCGCCTAAAATATATTTTTTCTACTCTAGGCACAAGGCCCAAAATTTTGGGGGAGGGGGCCAGTCGATTAGATCGACCCCAGTACGCAACTGGTACTTAATTTATTGACCCCGAAAGGATGAAAG
>NC_068992.1:59187231-59194132 GCF_001194135.2 Octopus bimaculoides
GGGAGGTAATTATGCACGTAAATAAGTAGACAGACAGACAGGTACATAGATAGATAGATAGATAGATAGATAGATAGATAGATAGATAGATAGATAGATGAGTGGACGGAATGCGAAGAGGAGGAACGATGTAAGACTGACAAGAAAATGGTAGACTAAGAGAAAATACTTTCATAAATTTCCTTCTGGCTTCTTACACAGAAGAATTGATCAGAATTTTTCTATTACAATTTATTGTAAGAGAAGGACTGAAAATACCATTCTTTAAAGAAAGAACCAGAAGTCTCATGTCCGCCAGGGTACAGACCGGATGTAGATTGAGTGTACGCCGGATGTGGATTCATGCGCTCTTAAGAATGATTTTGCAGCAGTACTTTTTCTTAAATGTGTTTAAACGTGTACAGACGACGTGTACGTATGGGTGTGTACATACGTGTGTGTGTGTGACAGAGAGAGAGAGAGAGAGATAATGCAGGTGTGATTGTGCAGCTATGTATGTTTACGTTTGCATGGGATTCTTTCTGTGTTTATGAATGCGAAATAGATTTGAACCGGTGTGCAGTATAGTTGCGTACGCATGCATGAGTGTGTTTCTACGTCTCTACGTGTGATTATATACACGTATGAGACGAAAGAACGATAGCTCTGTGCACCGGTGTGTGTATATGAGAAAGTGAAATTGTAACAGCAAAAGTGAAAGGAGAAAAGATTATGAAAGGAGAAAAGATTATGAAAGGAGAAACGCGACAGAGAGAAAAATATAGAAACATGTCTGAATTATCTAAGCATCCTAAAGCGATTTGAAATTGTTTTAATTTTTAAAAAAAATCCAAACGTTTGAAGAGTATATTTAAAAATTTAATAAATCTTTTTTATACATACTATTTTTTAGTTCTCTCTCTCTCCCTCTCTCCCTCTCTCTCCCTCTCTCTCTCTCTCTCTCTCTCTCCCTCTCTCATTTCGGAAAATGCCAAGAAGCCATCTTCACTGACTGAAAAGGACTCACAGTGTTGAATATGCCCACACACATACAACACCGGAAACTTTTGTGCTATATACTTTATGATCAATGACAAAAGATGTATTTGTCTTCTTCGAAAACCCCGAAAAGCAACAAGAAAATGAATAGGAAAACAGTGATGGAAAAAAAATTATACAGATTATTTATTTTTTAAATCTCTTCACAATAAGTGATTCATTAAGAAGAATATTTTTATTTCAAATGCACAATAACAACATATAATGTCTCTTGATTTTCCTTTTGGCGATCTAGATACACGGTTTAATATTTGAGTTGAATGTTAACGTCAAGAAATATTTATTATTAATGTCGTTGATGACAGTCGTAATGCTGATGTTCAATAATCGCAAAGGCAGATGAGATGCAAGTTTTGGCCTGGAGAGTAACGAGGTCGTATCACACCGATGATGTTACAGTTTACCCTAGGTAAGCAGCGAAATAACCTTTCAGTTTCTTTCCATGATACAAGACCGGAATACGAATAACTTCGAGAGACGAGCTCCATAGCTGAATGCAGAACTAACTGGAAGTATATTTCTAATAAAAGCAAAGCCGTTGATTTTCGTTCATTCTTTAGCTTAATGTGTAGATACTTTTTTTTCTTTATCGATTAACCTTTCGATTTTTCCTTAGGTCAACCAGATATTTGGTTCTGAACGGAATTGGTATTCCACATTGATTTTTACTGACTATTCTCAAAGACAATACCAGTTAAAATATTAACTTTTATTTCATCGTTTATTTGAATAGTATCATTATTTGAGCTTTTGACGAAAGTTCTATTTTGAAGTCATTTTGTGTGGAAATTTCGAAGTTATAACAATTTTTATTACGAAGTGTGATTAAGAATTTCAATTTCTAATCACACGGTTCTGAGTTTGAAAAAGTCTTCCACTGTATCCTCGAGTGAAGTTTAAATAGACGGAAAGTGCGTGTAAGTCACATATATAGATGCATGTGTGTGCATTTTATATGTGTATGTATATATGTGTATATAACCGTCACGCGAGATTCGTCTTCTTTAAGGCGCAGGCGTGGCTGTGTTGTAAAAAGCTTGCTTCCCGGCCATATGGTTCCGGGTTCAGTCCTACTGCGTGGCACCTGGAGCAAATGTCTTCTGCTATAGCCTTGGGCCGACCAAAGCCTTGTTAGTGGATTTGGCTTACGGAAACTGAAAGAAGCCCGTCGTATATACATATATATATATATATATATATATATATATATATATATATATATATATATATATATATATATATACATACATATGCATATGTTTGTATGTCTGTGTTTGCCGATATTGGTGTGTTTACGTTCCCGTAACTTAGTCGTTGAGCAAAGTGCCGATACACTAGTTACTAGGTTTACAAAGAATAACTCCTAGGCTCGATTTTTTCAACTAAAGGCGATGCTACAGCATGGCCGCAGCCAAATGACTGAAACAAGTAAAAGAAAAAAATAATAAAAAATATATTTGTATATACGTGTGTGTGTGTGTGTGTGTGTGTGTGTGTGTGTGTGTGTGTGTGAGCGAGCGTGTGTGTGTGTGCGTGCGCACAGAGTTGAGTTCAGTTTCGAGAAATCCAGGGTTTTCAGGAATGTGAAACCACCTCGGTAGCCATTATTGTTCCTACGTCTACTCTGATATGGAGCAGTAGCAACTCTCAGAGTCCAGGCTATGGGTTAATTAGGAAATCCGCCGGGAATGAGAGACCCCCCCCCAACTGTTGTCACAGCATCCTTCTAAGAGAAGAACAGAGGAGGACACTTTGATGTAAAATCTGCGGTTTCATGTGATAACACGAAGACTCAGAGAGTGGTACTCGTATAATACAATGATATATACAAACGTCTCTTCATGGTGACCTCTTTTTCATTCCATCTACTGAAATCCTTTGGTGATATAAGAGCAGCGACCAGTTCAGACCTAACCACTTGGAAGTGAACAATTGCAAATCTGCAGATAGGCGGCAGGAGTCTTATCCTAACATCGTGGTTGCATCTTCCAGTAACGGAAAGCAGTTCCAGTGGAGGGTTTTCAGTTACAGCTATTGTTTATCGTCTTTGCTTCAAGCCATGCAGAACTGCTGTGGGAGTAAATAGTAGTCTGAGATACCTTCGACGGAAAGTCGGAAGTGTCAATGACAACGAGGAAGGACAACTAGATGTCGAGATGAACGCAATGCTGCGTTGAGATAAACGCAATGCTGAAATCTTTGACAATGCAAGGTGTCGGGGCGCAATACGTCAAACTACTGAGGGATGCAAACGGTAAATGCACTCCTTATATAGTTCTGCTATTGCCACCAGTAAGGGTATCAAACAGGGAGATACCATCTCACCTGAAACTTTTCTATGCATATCTAGAAATAGTCCTCATAAATATTGACTGGACAGTTGGCGTGAACATCAATGGCGAGCTACTAACACATCTCCCATTCGCAGATGACATTGTACTCACTGCTGATGCCATAGAGCAGCTGTAGACCATGATTATAGAGATGGACAATTATGGCTGACCAGTAGACCTTAAAGCGAACCGCAGGAAAGCAAAATACATGCGGTCCGAAGACGTATCGCGAGGCCGAATAAAAGTGAGAAGCGATGAAATCGAGGAAGTAAAGGGCTATGACTCCATAGAGAACACAGTGACTATGTGCAGAGAGAGACACGCTGAAATCTCGAAGAAAACAAGGCCAGGATAGAAGGCGTTTATCTCAATAAAGGATGTACGCAAAGGTAAGCTAGATCTATAGGCAATTTCACTAGATCTATGGGCTGGTTCATTAGATCTACAAGTAGTTTTAGTAGATCTATAGTGAATATTACTAGATCTATAGGTTGTTTTACTATTTATATTCAGACTTAATTCTGTCTCTCTGTCTGTTCTCTCCAGCACATACATACATACATACATACATACATACGCAAATCCTTAATTCATAAGGTTCAAATGGTCGCGATATCTGGGACTATAAATATCTGCAGGACCTTAAGATTTAAAGGATAATGAACAAAAGACGCTTTCTTTCACAAACCTGCTACCAAGTAAAAATTTATTCTAAAATTAAAAGGCGAGAGAGAACATACATACATATATACATACATGTTACCGGGATAATACAGAAGAAAGAAAACATATGTGTGCCCATTAATATGGAGTTTGCAAATCGAGTATGCAAGATGCACTTTCGGTTTCATACTTATTGTAATAACAGGATACGTACCATCATACCTGAAGGGTTCTTGGGGACAGAGTCCAACTCCTTAAATCATTCGCAAGCAAATGATCACCATGTCTGATGTCTGGAACAATGAAAATTTGCAAGACCTTTAAATTTAAGGGATGATGATCAAATCAAGTTGCTTTCCTTCACAACCTTGCTATCAAGCAGATGGCTGGTCAAAATGTTCTCTTAATTAAAAAAAGAAATAAAAGGAAATGTAAAGAAAATATAAATGCATGCATACAAACAAACAAACCTGAAATGATTTCAAAATTCAAGTTAGTTTTAACTGCCCCGGCCTCATTTGTTAATGGTTAATAATCCTTTCTACTAAAGGTACAAGGCATGAAATTTTGCGGAAGAGGACTACTGGATTACATCGACCCTAGTGTTTCACTGGTACTAAATTTATCGACCCCGAAAGGATGAAAGGCAAAGTCGACCTCAGCAGAGCTTGACCCCAGAACATAAAGACGAACGAAATGCCACGAAGCACTCCGGCCGTCGTGCTAACGGTTCTACCAGCTCTCTGCCTTATCTCATGGTTAATAATAGTGACATGTTAAGGTATCGAATCGTTAGCACACCGGGCGAACGCTTAGCGGCATTTCGTTCGTCTTACGTCCTGAGTTCAAATTCCGCCGAGATCGACTTTGCTTTTCATCCTTTCGGGGTCGAAAAATATGTATCAGTTGAGTACTGGGGTTGATGTAATTGATTCACCACTTCCTCCCGATCTTGCTAGCCTTGTGTCAAAATTGGAAATCAATAATAGTGACATGTTTTAATGAGGACTTGGTAGAACGACTGCTGTTAATAGCTCGCACGCTTCAACAAAAATCGCCTTAATAGAAGCATTTTAAAAATTATTTTAAAGATCTTTTTCTGCACACTTATTGTTGCATAATGAATTTATTACAAATTTGTATTAATATCTTGAATTTTTGTAAACTTTTACTAAAACAAAACAATATTTAATTTGTTTTTTGTTTGTTTGTTTGTTTTTTGTCAATTTTAATTGAATCAATTTCCATTAATAAAGTTCGTTTAAATGTTTAAATACTCTTCCTCTAAAAATTATCTTTTCTCCATCGGTAGTAAAGCCGTCATATGGAGTGTATCTCAGTCTCCTCTGTTTTAATATACTACTGTGGCACTCCGTGGGTTACGACAACGAGGAGAGTTCCAGTTGATCCGATCAGCGGAACAGCCTGCTCGTGAAATTAACGTGCAAGTGGCTGAGCACTCCATAGACACGTGTACCCCTAACGTAGTTCTCGGGGAGATTCAGCGTGACACAGAATGTAACAAGACTGGCCCTTTGATATACAGGTACAACAGAAACAGGAAGAAAGAATGAGAGAAAGTTGGGGTGAAAGAGTACAGCAGGGTTCGCCACCACACCCTGCCGGAGCTTCGTGGAGCTTTAAGTGTTTTCGCTCAATAAACACTCACAACGCCCGGTCTGGGAATCGAAACCGCGATCCAAGGACCGCGAGTCTGCTGCCCTAACCACTGGACCATTGCACCTCCACGTTTTGATATAATTCAAAGACGAAGGGTTAGTAGGATCATTAGAGCTAAGGCAAAAGATGCGTTGCATCTTAAGTACACAGTCATGTCCGAACATGTTTAAAATCAATTTGAATTTAATATTTTTCTTACAAGAAGGCAAAGAATTGGCAGAATCCTTCGCACGTCGGACAAAATGCTTAGCGACATTTCGCCCGACTTAACGTTCTGAGTTCAAATTCCGCTGAGGTCGACTTTGTCTTTTCTCTTTTCGAGGTAGATAAAATAAGTACCAGTTGAGTACTGGGGTCTTTGTAAACAACTTACACCTCCTTCAAACTTTCTGGCCTTGTACCAAAATTCGAAACCAATACTTTTCAAGCAAGAAGACGGAGAACCGGCAGAATCCTAAGCTTAGCGGCATTTCGCCCGACTTAACATTCTGAGTAACCCAGTTTCCACAGTGTTTAAGTGATTAAGATCAGAATATTCCTCTCTGAACGAGGCGTCAATCCATCGTAGGGCTACGCATTTACAGCTGCGTGGACTGCAGCAATGCATGGTGAGATGTTTTGCTCAAGATCTTGCGAGAAAAACTCTAACCACTAGGTTACTCACCTGAAAACTTTTATATATACTTATTACGTAATTCTCACCATGGGAAGGCCATGATGCTGTTGTGATGACAGAATCACACCAGAATTTAATTGGAAATTAAGAGAAAATATTTAGGATTTCCTAGTTTTTACACAGGTTGGTTAAATGGATCCATCGTTGAGGATGAACAGAGAGAATTACCACAATACAACATGTATCACGTCCCTTTTTTTTTTTTTTTTTTTTTTTTTTGCTGCGTTTCGCTGGCTTGAAACATTAAAACAGACAAATCCATTAGTGTTCTCATAATGAAAGAAAGAACAAATACAATTAAATTTATTTCTGCAAGAATATCTTTTCTTCAGTGCTACTTAAAATCCATAAATCTTGAAGAGTCCGTCTCCAAAATTACGAAAACAAATTTTCAATGAAAATATGGAAGAAATTCGGTTTGTTATTTTTCTAGATTCAATCCATAACAATGATCCATGTGATGGATTTTAAAACAAAGAAATGTCTTCTAAGAACGCTGTTAACCATTTAA
>NC_068992.1:59194780-59202280 GCF_001194135.2 Octopus bimaculoides
GTTGAAACAGGGATCATAGCAGCAATTTCGGTGGAATTTGAATTCAGAACTTAAAGAGGGCGAAATGCTGCTAAGCATGTTGCTCCGCAATTCAGTTTTATTCGAAAACTTGTTTTAGACATCAGTTTTAAACGTCGGACATAGCAAGTCAGCAAAAATATAGAGAATTTTAGAAATTTCAGTTTATTGTTGTTGTTGTTGTTGTTGCTGGTGTTGTTGCTGTTGTTGTTGTTGTTGGTGGTGGTGTTGTTGTTGTTGTTGTTGTTGTTGTTGTTGTTGTTGTTGTTGTTGTTGTTGCTGTTGTTGTTGTTGTTTTGCTCCCCGATTTCGTCATTTCGGAGTAAGAAACTTTTTTCATTTCTGAATGTTTTCAAATTTTCATTTTGTTAAAATTATTTTTAAACGCACGAGGTTAGGATTTTGTAGAGAAAAACAAGATTAGGATTGCAGTTAGGTTTGAGGTTTCGAACTGAGTTGAAGTTTAGGATTAGAGTTTAGGGATAGGATTAGAACTTGTGGTCAAAGGTTAGAGCTGTGTTTTAGGGTTAGATTTAAAGTTAGGATTGAAGTTTTGAGTAAGGGTTGAAGTTTATGGTTAGAGTATAGGGTTAGGATTAAAGCTTGGATTTAAGGTTAGAGTTATGTTTGAGGCGGGAGGAAGATTGAAAAAATTGAATTTGGGATTTGTTTTTTCAAGGTCATCATCGTTTACGTTTAAAACATAGAAACCCGAAGATATAATTCAAACAAATCACTTTACATTTACGTTTATTCCCCAGGTTAATAGTGCAAGCAATGCTGGATATTTCGGCAAGTTTATTATAGAAAACTACATTGAAGTTGATCGCAATTCAATATTCAGCAAGCCTTATTAACAGTAACCTTTGTACATCAGTGTTCTATCGATAAATTATCAGTAAAAGGGAAAATGTACACAAAGTTGTCGAAATCAATAAGCAAAATACCATATTGTTCCTGCCATAGGCACATACAGACGGATATGAAAACATTACAAACACAAGTGCCTACTCACTCAAGTTATATTCATCTCTCCCTCTCTCTCTCTCTCTCTCTCATGCAGACATGCATCATACACTTTTACTGATTAGATCTATGAACAACCAACAGAAAAACATTTTGTTATCAAGCATAAACATGTACACACATTCTTACATGTACCTATTTATACAAACATATTCACACAAACGCCTGTCTGCCAATTTGCATTTTCATCTAAAAGGATTTCCTTTTGATGATATGCTGACGTGCTGCTGTTGAAAAATAAAAATGGATTCGTTTCTGCATCCTAAACAAAGGAAACACTCCGACTATTACACTGAACAAGTTTGGCGTTTATAGTTTTCAAAGACAGAATATATAAATGATTATGACAATTTCAGTGGAATAATAATAATATACCTTATCCTTTGTTATAGACTTTTGTTGTTAGGAGTTTCAAATTGACGCTTCTTCGTTATTCCGTTCATTTTTGTAAATCCTATATGCTAGCAAAGTTCCGCTGATTATTCTTCAATGTCATATACAAAATTTAGTTTCCATAAATAATTTTGATCTCAAAAACAACTAATACTAAAGTTATCTAATTGCATATAAAACAGGGTGCAGCCGTCCATCTTGTGAATTTCTGAGAATTATCTTTGATATGTGGTTGCGCCAACTGTGTGGGTGTATGTGGGTTTATGCATATATACATATATATACATATATGCACATATGTATACATATGCACATATGTATATATATATATATATATATATATATATATATATATATATATATATAAATATGTATATATACATGTATGTATATGTATGTACATACACACACATATATATATATGTATATGTGTATATATATACATGGCATATATATATATATATATATATATATATATATATATATACATGGTACATATATACACATATATATATATATACCATGTACATATATACGTGTACATACATATATATACCATGTACATATATACATGTACATACATATATATACATACATGTATGCATATGTATATACATACATACACATATGCATATATATATATATATGTATGGACGTACGTACGTATAATTTCTATATGTATATTATGGTTGTTCTATCCATCTTTCGCTTTCATATTTACCATTTTTATGCGTCTTTATTCGATTCCGCCCTCCTTTACTTTCTTCTGAAGCAGTTACTAATTACGTAAGGTGATCTGGTTGTAGAAATCAAAGTCAGACGGTAACAAAATCAATAACTGAATTATCATATTATTGATAAATAACATCTCCAGTTTTTAAAAGATATGTTGATTTTACCCGTTTTTTTTTTATTCCTTCTTTTCAGCTGAATAAACTTTCTTTGAATTCTTAAATCTTCATTCTCAAATTATCTTTTACAATTTCCAAGAATGTAGACAATGGAGATATAACTAGTTGATTCCTATTAAATAATTATAATTAACCTACCAATCACATTACCTGTACTTTTATCCGTTACTGAGGAAAGATAATTAATACAATACTTAATACACGATTATCTACTCCACAGAGCCGTAAAATAGGTACTACGGGTTCTCAAATAGAATAAGGTTACCAATTCTAGTCAGCAATTAAAATGACATGAAACACATTTCACTCGTGACATTGCTTAGGCTTCGAAAAATTATATAATAGACAAGACAGTGATTGTGATTTCTAGATCTGCTATGAATGACTAACTATCACGGGATCTGTTAGTAAGAAAGCATTTCAAAATCCCATTCAAAAATCAGCAAGTTAAATCATTTTTCAAGCGCAAGAAAAGAAGTTCCTGATTACAATATTCTCTTTTAATTATCTCATTTACAATTAAAATTCATTATCATTTTACGTTCATCGTTCATTTTCTCCACCTCAGTACCAACCAAATTTTATTGTAAGCTTGTGAGCAGGGGATTCTAATTCTTTCTTCACTTGTAAGTTACTAACGATGTATACATATGCATATGTGTTTATGTATGTATGTATGTATGTATGTATGTATGTATGTATGTATGTATATATGTACATGTATATATATATATATATATATATATGTGTGTGTGTGTGTGTGTGTGTGTGTGTGTGTGTGTGTGTGTGTGTGTGTGTGTGTATAAATCTTGTGTGCTGAGCTTTACAAATTGTAACAATAAGTATTATAAAAACAAATGTATAAACACAAAAATTTAATCCAAATTTTCATCTTTATAGTCAAATCATCCACAATGATTTATCTATAAAATAAATAAGACTGCGAGATACAGCATCAGTCTCTAAATGAATATTAGCGTAATGTTGACACTCAGCTGTGATAATTATGAGAAGAATAACAAACGTTTGAGCTGACAATTACTCACTGCCTGCCATAATAAGAAAAGAAAAAGGCAGATGATAAAGTGATAAATAGATTAACTAAGTGATTGATTAGCGTTTTGCTTGATTGGTCAATTCATAAAGACTAAGACTGAGTATGTATACAGATAGATAGATATAGACAGACAGACAGACAGACAGACAGACAGACAGACTGATAGACAGATAGATAAGAGAAATAGATAGATAGATTCTTTTGTTCTTTTTTTATTCTTTCACTGGTTTCAGCCAGAGGTTGGCGGCCATGCCAGAGCACCGCCTTTCAGTGTTTTCGAGTCCCCTTTCGGTATTTTTTTTTTTTTTGGCGAAGGAGCGAGTTGGACGAAGCTGTTTTCATTTTTGCCTCTTGCAGTGATGTGGCCTCATCTGAGATTTCAAACAGAAATTTATCCTGGTGTGTTTTGGATGTTTCCACATCTACACCTTGCAGATCTCGTAGGTTCTTTGGCAAAATGTTAAATAGTTCCCTGAAATACAAGTTGTTGCAATCCTGGGTTCTTATCTGAGATGAAGAAGATGGTATCTTTGGTATTATGCAGTGCCCCCAGTTCGGTAGTTGGTATAGCTTTTAATTCCAAAGTTGAAAGCTAGAACTTCCAGGGTCTTCCATATGTATATCACTACATACCTTTCTCGCCTTCCTTCCAGAGAGTAGAGCTTCAGTTCTTGTAGATCCTCCCAGTAGCTCATCTGTTTCACCGAGTCAATCATCTTTGTGTAGTGGCGCTGGATTGCCTCAAGTTCCGTCACTAATTTAACAGATAGACAGACAGACAGACAGATAGATAGATAGATAGATAGATAGATAGATAGATAGATAGATAGATAGATAGATAGATAGATAGATAGATAGATAGATAGATAGATTAGAAAAATACAAATATATATAATCCTTTAAGCAGAATTTACACTAGTTGAAATGTGTTTGTGACATATTTCAACTGCTAAAAGGCAAATACACTACAGTTACCGTGGAGAATAAACCTTTCTTATGGTAAAAAGGTGTGAAAACACCGGTTTATTCAGTGTCGACAACTATTACGAATCACAGACATCGATGCTTTGAGCTATTTTGTCTCTCATCCTATCTCAACCAGACTAAATTCTGCTCATACCTAAAACTCTGCTTCGCGCTAACGCTTCGTTGTTTATTTCAACATAATAAGAAACTTGCCTGGAAACCATTTTCGCAGTAATGATGACGTCATATCTGCTGTTGATGACACTTTTGACCGACAGGATGAAATTTTCTTTGCCAATGGGATCCAAGTACTACAACACTGATGGAAGAAGTGTGTGGTCCCAAGGGGGCTATGTTGAAAAATAAATCTCCTCTTGCCACATTCGATGAGTATCTCGGTCAGCCAATGAACTTTTAACCGAAACTTGTGTAGTCCTCAAAGTATATCAATGGCAAACGAAAAGTGTCCAGGAGCAATGGTCGAATTGGAATTGCTAAATCTAGACTTCTGCGTGTCATCAGTAGCAAACATTCATCAGCAACCGCATACTTAAACAAATTTAGCCTCCATTGTAGCTTTCTGCGGTATATCCACGTTCAGTAAGATATACAGAATGCTATTTTGATCTAATACTGCTTACGCCGATAATTACGAATGTGTGAGTGTGTGTGTGTGTGTGTGTGTGTGTGTGTGTGTGTGTGTGTGTGTGTGTGTGTGTGTGTGTTGTGTGTGTGTGTAATTTTCGTATGAGGATTCTTAAGAATCGAGGCACATCAACACGTAGGACGCTAGTAATGGCTAGGTACGCTAAAATAGAGCTCACAGTGAAATAAGCAACGTTGAGCACTTCAAGTGTTGGCAGGATACTGTAGATATGCAAGTACCCAATGCAATACTTGGTGTATCGTAGATATAAAAAGTAAATACAAATGGCGTTTAAAATTTATGACAGTTGTTTTTTAAATGCCATTTTTGTTTACTTCGTGTGTGTGTGCTTATGTACGTATGAATATGTATATTATTATTACTATTATTATTATTGTTATTATTAAGGCGGCGAGCTGGCAGAGTCGTTAGCACGGTGGACGAAATGCTTAGCAGTATTTCAATCATCGCTACGTTCTGAGTCCAAATTCCGCCGAGGTCGACTTTGCCTTTCATCTTTTCGGGGTCGGTAAATTAAGTACCAGTGAAAAAACTGGGATCGATGTAACCGACTAGTCTCCTTCCCCCAAATTTCATACTTTGTGTTTTCAATAGAAAGGTTTATCATTATTATTATTATTATTATTATTATTATTATTATTATTGTCGTCTTCATCAGTAGTAGTAGTAGTAGTAGTTGTTGTTGTAGTAGTAGTAGCAGCAGCAGCAGCTGCAGCAGTATGATTGTTATTTGCGCAGTAAAGCTTGACAACTGTGCAGTGGTTTCGATACACTGCCGTACCTCCCCAAAGGAGAGGAAGAATATAAAACAAGACAAAACAGCATTTTACAGCGTTCTTATGACGAGAAAACAAAAATAAACACCATAGCTATAAGAGTATAAGTAAGTTGCTTTGTCAGAAGCATTAATAAATCAGTATTTAAGAAATGGAATGAAAGAGATGATGAAAGGAGCAGAGAAAGATAAAACTGAAGGGAGCAAATGACCATATTTGGGTGCAGAGAGTTGAAAATGTATCGAAAGAGCAGGCTTGAGCTATTTGTATTATGCAACGTTGGGAATTCAAATAATAATGGTTTTCATCCTAAGGTTGATAGCTATTCAAGAAGACAAAGATTATATTGCAGTAGAAATTTAGAAAATAATTTATGGTAATTAAAAGGATATGAATAAATGTAGGGTTATGATTTATCTAAGGTAGGAAAATATTAAATGTTGATCAGGGTCAAACGAGTGTAGATAGGAATTGAACTGAAATTACGCAAGAATAAAGAACAGATTATATATTCAGTTGAACCAGTATTAAACGTATATTAGCGTATATTTATTGCCTAGGGAAACTTCGTTGATAAAATATAAATACTTAAAGTAATGTAATGCCAGATAGATAGTGGTTCGAAGATAGATAAATAAATAGCATAATTGAAGAAATATGGAGTCATCTAAGGAGTAGTGCATAGGATAAAAAGTAATTAAAATAAAAGATAATTGAAATATTATATTACGAGGCAGTCATGGAGGCTGTATTGAGAATAAAAATTTGATATTATAATAAATAACAGGTGAGCATTGAAAATAATTCCTAATTATTCAAAAGTCACGTTAGAAGTGCTAAATAACAAAGAAATGCATTATACGAAACAAAGAAACTTTTAGGAAGCAAGAGAGAATGTATCCGCGTTACTGAATTTCAGTATCATATCAGAGATTGTAATTTGTATGAAAATGCATAAAGGATTTTTGTGAAACCAATAATTGAAGTTGAAATTCCATTGTTCTAACAAGGAAAAAGATATGAAATGCATTCAAGGGAGCATAGAATAACTACGTTAGCACGAGAGCGAGAAGATAAATATTTATCACAACACAAGAAGGCGAATTTTCGGATATATCTAAAGAGAAGTGTTGGGGATTAAAATGGAATTAAAATAATTGTCAATTAGAATAATATATAAGAGCACAATTATGTGGGAGTGCCGTAATCACAGGACTAATTGTATTCAGACACAAAACAACATGAATATTTCAAAAGCGGTTGACCATTTAAAAAAATCTCTAGTTATTTAAAAGTTACGTTAAAATCATTGAATACAAATAAATGTATAACGGGAAACATACACACCTATGAAGAAGCCTATAGTTAAGATATTTACGTTACGGATTCCAATATAATATCAGGGATTATAATTTTGAAGTCCACTTAACAAAATTCTGATATAATATCGAACATTGTCAACTTGAATGAAGATTTATGATAAAGTTTCATGCCATGAACGAATTTCTTCCTCCTCAAATCAATTTGTAACATTCTGCCGACTAAAGATAATCAAAATACTTTTTTTCTAAGTATACTTTTTTATAAGTGTATATACTCATGCATTGAATTCTATCATTCCTATTTGTTCTACAAAATAGATAGAGAGAGAGAGAGAGAGAGAGAGAGAGAGAGAGAGATAATCAT
>NC_068992.1:59204492-59208753 GCF_001194135.2 Octopus bimaculoides
TATATATAAATACACCTACACTCTTTCTTTCTCCCTCTCTCTCTCTCTCATTGTCTCTCCCTCCATCTCTCTCTCCCTCCGTTTGTTAAGCACCATTGTCTTTATTATGGCAGACAAAATTGAATGAAAGCTGCCAGATTATTCACAGTAAATCTATGGATCTTTTCTTTGTTGTTGTTGTTGTTGTTTTCGTATGTAGTGTTTTATGTGTTGTTGTGCTGTCGTTTTTGTTTTTATTCAATGTTGTGCTGTATTATGTTGTTTGTTTAAATTCTTTTACCGTTTAGGGACGTGCCTCCATTGATACGGGCCAGAAATCTATCGGAGACAGAAATGTGTTTGGTGAAAATTTGGCTGTTTATAACTGAATGTATAGTTTACTGCAGCAGCGGCTGCAGCAGAAAGTAGGATACAAAAGACGACGTTGACTTGGTGTTGGAGAGACGGAGGGAGAGTGGGAGAGGTGGAAGAAAGAAAGAAAGAAAGAAAGAAAGAAAGCAAAAAGGAAGGAAAGAAAAAGGAAAGAAAGAAAAGTAAAGAAAGAAAGGCAGGCAGGAAGGAAAAGGTGCAAGGAAGGAAGGAAAGGAAGAAAAAAGAAAGATAGGAGAGAAGGAAGGGAAAGGGTAGGAAAGGAAAAGGAAGAAAGAAAGAAAGAAAGAAAGAAAGAAAGAAAGAAAGAAAGAAAGAAAAGTAAAAAGGAAAAGGAAGAAGAAAAAGATAGCAAGAAAGGAAAAAGGAAATGAAGAAAGGATGAAAAGAAAGAAAGAAAGAAAGAAAGAAAGTAAGAAAGAAAGAAAGAAAGAGAGAGAGAGAGAGAGAGAGAGAGAGAGAGAGAGAAAAGAAAAGACAAACAACAGAAAAGATGTAAAAAGAAGAAAAGGAAGAATGAATGATATGACTAAGGAATAAACAGAAGAAGGAAAGAAAGGAATAAGGAATGAGTGATGATTGGTTGTAGCAAGTGTAGAAGTGGAGATGTTAAGATGGCTGACAGTAATAAGTGTGGCTGTACGAAGTATAGATGTTTGGTGCAGTAGTCCTGATGAGTTTGAGAGTCTAAAGGATAGTTGTGATAAGTGAACATTAGTTTCCATATTTTCAACAGTTGTGTGTGATTTGAGGAAGATTTGGCTGCTATTTCTGCCATGTCGAGCAACAAGTTAGAAGCTTCCCTTGTTTTGTAGGTCATCGTGTGCATCTTATATCAATGCAATTTGAAATTATAAATATTTGAGACAGACGGAGAGAGAGAAAGAAAAGAAAAAAATACTTAACATTTCAAAAGTAGCATAGTTTGTTCAACTAAAGAAATTCCATATCATTTAAATATTGAACAGACTCATCAATAATCTACTGATTGATTTTTTTTTCCTTTATTCTGACTTTGATGTATATAATGAGATCGACCCGCTTCGTTAGTCGGTGGTTTTACACAATAGATCTATAGGAAACAAGACAAGAAGAAAGATTAGCAGGCAAACATCATAGCAACAGTGAAGGTATTTGAACCATTGACCCTTTGGTTAGAAGACTGACACACTATCAGTGTCATCCCCAACACACATGCGCGCGCACACACACACATACATGCACACACACACGCACACACTCACGTGTACTTGTGTGTATGCATGTAGGTGTGTGTCTGGTTCTGTGTATAAATCTGTGTGATTATATACGGCAGTGAAACCTAAAATTATTATTATATTTCGGGACGGTCATTTTTAATCTTTCGTCACACATCCTGTCACCTCTTCAGCGACTCTCCATCCCACGTCAATCCTCCTGAGAACAGGACGAGATAAGCGAGGTGGAAAGTCACTGAAGTAGTCACAGGATATATGACAAAAGACTTTCAACAAAGGACACTAAAATAAGGACAATAATAAATCTGAAGTGAAGAACGAATATATAGTGCGTGTGCTTATTTGGCAAAAAAAAATGACTGTCTCGAAGTGTAACAATATCTGTTTCATATCAGGAATCTTGCAAAACAAATGTATAAATGTAAAAACCTAAAATTATTTCCAGGTTGGGCACAAGACCAGACGTTTGGGGAGGTGGAAACCACCATGTTCGTTAGAATAAAAAACGCATGGCCAGATTTGAAGCGCCCTAGTTTCAACAACGCATATTCAGGAAGAAATGTTTTTAGTCCATTAGAGCCTGTAACAGAGGCTCGACTTCGCATATTCCGTATTTCCCGACATCCAAGTTGACTTTATATGTAGTATAAACATTTTGTGTAAATGCTCAAACATCGTCGCTATCTTTTCACATCCTATTGCATTTCAAATGGAATTTTTGGTCCCCAAAGTAGTCATCGTCTATAAAACCACCTACCTTTTTTTGGTTGTAAATTTTGATCTCAAAAATTTTACTTGTATGCTGGAAAATATCGTAGAACTTGCGGTAATATTTCAGAGACATTTCTTTTAGAAAAATGTGTCTTACAGGCTATCATATTGGAAGTCAGAACCATCGAGCCTAGCACTAGGCTGGTACTTTATGTTCGTTGATACCGAAGAGATGCAAGGCAAAGATTTAGAACTCAGAACATAAAGCGCCGGAATAGATGCAGCAAGGCATTTCTTCCGATATTCTAATAAATCTACCAGACACGAAAATAAATCTTAAACTTAATTCTGAATAACTTTCGAAATGGAATTAAATTAATTTCCGTATTTTCCAGCATACACGTAGACGTGATATATCGTGTAACCATGTAGTGTAAACATTCAACATCCTCACTATCCTTCCTAATCCTGCTGGATTTCAATGGATTTTTTTATTCCTCTAAGCCGTCTTGGTGAGTAAGTCAACTTACCTTTTTTGGCTGTAAATTCTATTCTGAAAAATTCAACTTTTATGCCAATAAATGTGGTAGTGATGACTGTATTTTCCGTTGATCTTCTGGAAGAGGCACAAAAGGAATCGGAAATAATGTAATGCCATCATCAGAAATGTGAAGGATTATTCCATGTATTGCAAGTCAACTGCTTGCCGAACTAATTACAGGGACTGTTTTTGGTCCCCCTTCGAAAAAGATAAGTGAGATCATCCTTTCCTCCAAACAAGGCATCAAAGATCTAGCTCCTGTCCTAACTGAACATTTCAGTTCTCATTCACAAGGCGTTAGTCGGTTCGGAGAAAACAGTAGAAGACACTTGACCAAGGTGGAACGCCGTGATACTGAACCCGAAACTTCATGGTTACAAAGCCAGCTTGTTATCCACGTGGGTTTTTGTCGGAAGACAAATGATCTAATTCGCAAACGCGACCAGACGACTTTAAATCGAAATTATGGAATCAACACAAACTTCAACAAAAACTAAAAATTAAAACAAAAGAAAAAAATATCGATTAATTAGATTTTTCTAAAATACTATTATATCTATGATAAATATTTTATTGAAGAAGATTTTTCGGAAAACAAAGTAGGTAGGACATATTGGAATTGTAATCAAAGGCAAACATCAATTGACAGCAAATTTTACGAAATTGTGTGTGTATGCGTGCACAAGTATGTGTGTATGTATGAATGTTTCACAAAATACAGACGCCTTCTGAACGCATCTACAACAAATGACATATCCACCACGACTTTAGAATAACACACACGCAAATATTAATAATGATAAACCCCAAAGAGATACTCAAGGAATTATAAAAAAATATAAAAATATAAAAAGGCAACCCCAATCACTGCTCACTCGACTAGTTACTATCACACTATCCTGCATTCAATTATTACTCTTTCTCTTCTTCTCCCCATCACTCTTCTTCTCCGTCGTCTTCATCGTCTTCTTCTTCCTTTCCACCACCTCCTCCCTTACTTTATTACCATTACTGCTGTTTAAAATAACACCCACGCAAACATTATAAACAATACATTCAAAAAGGATTTCTCAAGAATTCAAATCACTACTTCCGTCAACAACAGGTCATTTTCAGGACACTTAACCAATTAGCATTTTGCTACTATCATAGCGCTCCTGCTTCTTCTTCTTCTTCTTCTTCTTCTTCTTCTTCTTCTTCTTCTTCTTCTTCTTCTTCTTCTTCTTCTTCGCCAAGAATTCACAACGACCTCCAATACGCAAGAGTTAACAAGAGAAACAGAGTCAGACAGAAACAAGGAAAATGCCCCTGGTATTTGAATACTATACAAATATGTTTTTGAAAAGACTTTTCATTTAAATTTGCCAAAATTTAATTTTTCCCAAATTTCTTATCCATATTTACAGTTGAAAAGATCTCAAGG
>NC_068992.1:59209481-59213200 GCF_001194135.2 Octopus bimaculoides
AGGCACAAGGCCTGAAATTTGGTGGGAGAGGGATAGACGATTACATCAAAGCCACTGTTCAGCTGGTACTTATTTTATCGTCCTCGAAAGAATGAAAGGCAATGTGGACCGCGGCGGAATTTGAACTCGGCATGTAGACGGACGAGATGCCGCTAAAAGCATTTTTTCCGGCGTGCTAATGATTCTGCCAGATCGCCGCCTTAATAATAATAATAATAATAATAATAATAATAATAATAATAATAATCCTCCTCTCTACTATTGGCACAAAGCCTGAAATTTGTGGGGAGGGATGAAGTCAATTACATCGACCTCAATGCTTCACTGCTACTTAATTTATCGACGCCGGAAGGATGAAAAGCAAAGTCTACCTCACCGGAATTTGAACTCAGAACGTAGCGACGGACAAAATGCCGCTAATCGTTTCGTCCTGAGTGCTAAAGATTCAGCCAGCTTGCCGTCTTTAGCTGCTAGTATACTTTAATTGTAAGATGTCCGTATTAAATCGTTAAAGCTTGACTCATCCTTTAACACCCAAGCGAAATTTCTAGACAAAGACCGTAATATGAGAATATGGAGGAGAATGAGAGGGATAAGGTGATGGTGAGAATAAGGGGGAGGAGGAGAACGTTGGTGGTAATATGGATGGTAGGTGATGACAACGACGATGACAGAGGACAGGGTTACAACGACGACGACGACGACGACGACAACGATACGTCGACGAGCAATGTTGATGATGATGATGATGATGATGATGATGATGATGATGATGATGATGATGATGATAATGATGATGATGATGATAGCGTCGATGGTGATTAAATAATGGATAGAAAGAAAAGGAAAAGGAAAAAGAAACTTCATTCGAAGACGTGAAGAAAACGGAATCGGAGAGGAGGAGGGGGAGGGGAGGAGGAGGAGGAGGAGGAGAAGGAGGAGAAGAAGAAGAAGAAGAAGAAGAAGAAGAAGAAGAATGTGATGATGATGATGATGATGATGATGATGATGATGATGATGATAAACAACAACAATAACAACAAGACCAGAAGCAGCAGCAGCGAAATATCTCAGGATGTGAGAGCGTGATATAATGGTATTTCATAGAAGGAACACATTTACAATTATCTCGAACGTCAATGGAGGTTAAAAGTACGTTAATAAATTGAAAGTATAATTAAGAAATTTCCCGTAATTTAAGATCCTGTCACAAATCTTAATTCCATGTTGCTATTAAAGGCATTTAAAAGAAATATTCGCTTGAACTGAACTGGGAAATAATAATAATTATTATTATTAAAACCTATTCTAGACCAATTGGAATTCGTCCATTGAATAACTAACCATTCTGTCGTCGATAGCAATGAAAGATAATTCAAGTATAGCAAAGGTAATAATTTTC
The DNA here is from genome assembly GCF_001194135.2 of Octopus bimaculoides. Classification (NCBI taxonomy): domain Eukaryota; kingdom Metazoa; phylum Mollusca; class Cephalopoda; order Octopoda; family Octopodidae; genus Octopus; species Octopus bimaculoides. The sequence continues at coordinate 59,210,884 of NC_068992.1, forward strand.
CATAAGAGGACACAATTGTGATATCTCGTGTGTAATATTAATTCCTTGTTATTGTTCCATGACCCCTTATTTCTTAGGAATTATTATTAAAGGTAACGTGCAGAAACTGAGGGTTTCTCACTTAAAGGTATAAAGGTCGGCTTTTGTAATGATGAGCAAAATGTCTCAATTGAATCGATACAAATATCTTACAAATAGGTCTTTCATTGAACTTTTGCACGAGTAATGAAAAAACATGCAATCCATCCATTATTATCACTCCCAGCTCCATTCCTTCGTTTTCAGGCTGTTAATAGGACTTGAATGCAAGATTTAAAGAAATAAAACGTCATAGCGCTTAGATTTTAAGTCCACTGTTCTAGCTGTTATGTTAATTCGTCCCTCTGAAAGCGTAGTACGAAGATTAAAGAGAATATTTGACTGGGGATGAGACCTGTTTGTTTGTTTTATCCTGTAAGAAATAAGCACCTTATGTAAGGCGTGGTACCGCTACATACTCACTCAACCGACTAGAAATAACAACCGAACTCGTTGAAATTACACCCGAGTGTTTTAAATCAAAGAAGTGGTACCTTTCTTTTGGTTTTCTTTGTTTCTCCCAAACATTAACAATACACATATTAGATCACTCTGATAGCAACTAGTAATAAGTAAAACATTTTATACTGTACAACTTACAGCCTGTTTCACTGCTTGAGTCGTTGCCTGATAAACAGACGCTCTCACCAGGTAGCTTGGTGAGTAGGGTTACTCAAAACACAGAAGGACCTCTGAAAGTACTGACCAGTTCAAAATAGGGCAACCGTATTAGCAATAAGACGAGAAATACTCTTTCAAAACATAGTATGCGGCTACTCTGGAATCCTGTGTTTATTGGTAGCCATAACCTCTGTTTTCATGGGTAATTCCACAGCAAACTAGAGTGAATCCAGTTGCTGAGTCAACTTCTGTGATTTGGTTGATTCGTCCAGTTTGATAATATCTTGATTGGAATATACGACTAGATAGGACCAAGAGCTCCTGTTGTAAAATACCGAATATGTCTCCTGTAAACATGTACCAAATGCAAGCTCAAATTTATATCTTGGTGCGGTTATTTAGTTGATATTAATTTCAACTGGAATTAATAGATTTTTTCCTATAAATATTGGTTATCATAATGATAAAGTATGGCTTTAATATTTTGAAGGAAATAAATTATTTTGATTTTTAAAAATATTATATATATAGTTAATAGGTATTGTCTCGCATCCTAGGAATAATAGGGTTGGTAACTTGGTTTATAAGGCATATAAGTGACTGAGATCACATGACTTCTGAGAGAGACCACAGTTCGTAGTAGAGTTGCTCTGTTACAGTTGAATGGACAACAACGTGAAATGAAGTGTTTTCATCATGAACACGGGGTAGCTCCCGGTTCAGCAATCGAAACCACAATCTCATGATCATGAGTATAACACCCTAACCACTTGGCTATGTGACCCCTACCCATATATGTTTATGTTAATTATGAAAAATAAAAGTATAAAAAAACCTCATTATTTATGAGATGATCCAATATATACATACATACATACATACATACACAGGGTGCGATGAGTAAATTGTTGCCATTTTATAATTTTAATTTCATGCACGCCCATTGTTTGTTTTTTGGTTTTGTCGGAAGCTCTAATACGAACAACGTCCAGTCAAAGTCATGGTGTTTGGAGTGATCACTAGTGATGGTGACGTTATGCCTCCATTCATCTTCCCACACAGCCTCAGACTTAACACGGAGACCTACATTACGTGCATGGAGGAGGTAGTGCTGCCCTAGGTCAAGACGGTGACTGCTGGAAGACCCTGAGTCTGGCAACAGGACTCTGCACTATGCCACACAGGCAGGAGAACCCAGCCATGGCTGCCAAACAATTTCTGCGACCACATCACCCCTAACATCTGGCCACCTAACTCCCCAGACTGCAACCCCCTTGATTATTATGTGTGGGATGCAGTTGGGCAAGAGACCAACAAACCTCCTTGTAACGCCAAAGATGAACTGAAGGCAAGGATTGTGGCAGCATTCATCAACTTAAACAAGGAGACCGTCCAGAGTTGCAGGAGATTTTGAAAACCTCTGGAGGCCGTGGTTGAAGCCAATGGCGATTTTATTGAATAAATTTACTCTAGTATTTCAAGATATTTTTATGTAATTTTGGTAAATATATCTATTTAAATGAGATGTCAGTGTTATCTTCATTATTGCATAATTTAGACGAGTTATTCACCGCACCCTGGGTGTATGTGTGTGTATGTACATATACACATATATCAT
>NC_068992.1:59213310-59214361 GCF_001194135.2 Octopus bimaculoides
TATATATTCATACATATCAAGTAACATTATTTATATACGTGCGTAGATGTGCATGCGTCTGCATGTATGTTTGTATGTATGTATCTATGTATGTATACATGCATGCATGAATGAATGTGTATGTATGAGTATGTACATAGAAAAAGAAAAATAGAAAGAGCGATAAAGAGCGAACAGTGGAAGAGAAGAGAAAGAGAGTTCTACTGTGAATTCAGTCTATTCATACAGCATGCAGTATTCCTATTCATTGCACTATGATTTTAATAAGACCTTGCTTAATATATCGTTATATTTTTACACGGCAAAATGAAAAAGAATGATTTCCAAAAGAAAGAACATCAGAATAACTTATTTCTTCAATGCTGTTTTTATAGGGGATTCTTTATCATTTTTGTTACATTTTTCGTCCAATAATTTCTCAATAAATATATATATTTATTTATGTATTTATTTATATACGTGACTGACAAAAATATGCACGATTTAAAATGGCGACTCTGAGTGAGTATATTAGAGTATGTGACAAATAATAACAAAATCGGTATTTATTGTAAAACGAAAAGAAAAAATATCAACGACAAAGAAAATACATACACACATTTATACATATACATACATATATATATATATATATATATATATATATATATATGTATGTATGTATGTATGTATGTATATATATGTATATACGTATATATATGTACATACATATATATATGTATATATATATATATACATATACATATATATATATATATATACTCGCACATAGAAAGATAGATAGATAGATAGATAGATAGATAGATAGATGTACACACCGTAGCGAAAATATTCCCAGATGATGTGTGTGACAAATTTTTTGTTAAAGAACACCGAAATAGCTGTTTCTGTAAATTCATTTCCAAAAGAGACGATAGGTGTATGTCCTCTGGTGTGTATATCGGTGTACACGTGTACATATGTGTGTGTGTGCGTGCGCAAATATGTGACTGAGCGTGTGTATATATATATATATATATATATATATATATATATGCATGTATGTGTGTGT
>NC_068992.1:59217525-59217836 GCF_001194135.2 Octopus bimaculoides
TATATATATATACTAAAACAATATATATATAGTTATATATGCATTCATATATATATATACGTATGTTCATATATACATACGTGTGTGTGCGTGTATGTATCGTATAAGAATATTAATAACAATATTGTTGATGTCGCTGTTGTTGTTGTTGCTGTTCCTGCTGCTATTGTTACAAGAACAAAAGCAACAAGACAAAGAATGAATATTGGAAGATGAAGAGGATGAGACGGAGGCCGTAGAGGAACATATTAATAAATATAATGATAGTAAAGTAACATTATAAATACACATGACATAGAACCAAGTAATAT
>NC_068992.1:59217846-59218366 GCF_001194135.2 Octopus bimaculoides
TGTATTTCAAAAGGCCAGCCTTGTCACCCTCTGTGTCACGCTGAATCTCCCCGAGAACCACGTTAAGTGTACACGTATCTGTGAAGTGCTCAGCCACTTACACGTTAATTTCACGAGCAGGCTGTTCCGCTGATCGGATCAACTGGAACCCTCACCGTCATAATCGACGGAGTGCCACGACAACTAAATAATACAAGTCTTGTGACATAGACCAACAATTGTGATTTTGCTCTCTGTTTTATCATAACAGAAAATAAGGTTCCCGGCCAACCAAGTTTTGGGATCTGGTTTCGATCCCTGAATCATCTCAGTCTCTCATCCTCTCATTCATTTATAAAACTTATATTCTCTCATTCATTTATAAAACTTATATTCTCTTATTCATTTATAAAACATATTCTCTCATTCATTTATGAAACATATTCTCTCATTCATTTATAAAACTTATATTCTCTCATTCATTTATGTATGTATGTATATATATATATATATATATATATATATATATATATATATATAT
>NC_068992.1:59218614-59220063 GCF_001194135.2 Octopus bimaculoides
ATGGCTTTTAAATTAAAAGTAAAATATTTTAAAATGAATTCTTTCAACTTTACATTTGTAAATGAAGCCCATTTTTTAAAATTCAAATCCATTATAAATTTACTATAAATTTACTTTTACTATTTTTACATTTTACCTTGGTTTGGTTATTGTTAACATCATTATGATCATCACTTTTATTATTATTATTATTATTATTATTATTATTATTATTATTATTATTATTATTATTATTATTATTATTTGTTATTATTATTATTATTACTATTATTTGCAATCGTATTAACATTTTTCTACGAAATTAAAGAAAAAATATAATAGTACATTTAACAAAACCCAGATGTTTCATTCCGCATTAGATATAATTACATTTCTTTCCGCAGAGAAATATCAAATGTGCATCACGTCTTTAAAACGTTCGATATTTTTATCAATTTGTACTAAGACCAAAAACAGAAAAACACCAGAAAACTATTATGTTCCCGCCATATTCTATTCAGATTGAGCTCTACGAAGGCATACTAATCTTAGATGACATAATGCTTTTTAGCCAAACTGATTCATGAATCAAGCTGTCTGTTTGCAAGAACACTCATTTGTTTCAATTATTCTATAATTGCTAAGATACTGTGTACACTTTTTTACATATTCTTCCAAACTGACGTTGCTTTTCATCCTTTTGAGATCATAAAATAAGAACCACTTGAAATTAGGGTTTGATATAATTGATAATGCGCAGGGCGGCGAGCTGGCAGGATCGTTAACGCGTCAGACAAAATGATTAGCAGTATTTTGAGCTCAAGTTCCACCAAGGTCGACTTTGCTTTTCATCTTTTCTGAGTCGATGAGATAAGTACCAGTTGAATACTGAGGTCGATGTAATTGACTAGCCCCTTCCTCCAAAAATTTGCAGGCTTTTTGCCTATAGTAGAAAGGATATAATGAATTATGCGCAAGGCGTGCCGAATGTAACTCTCAATAAACAGCCTTTGCCGTTTTGAAAAGAAAATTTTTCTAAAGCGGGGTTGTTGGTACTCCGTCGCTTACGACGTCGAGGGTTCCAGTTGATCCAATCAACGGAACAGCCTGCTCGTGAAATTAACGTGCAAGTGGCTGAGCACTCCACAGACACGTGTACCCTTAACGTAGATTCAGCGTGACACAGCTGACCCCTTTGAATTACAGGTACAACAGAAACAAGAAGTAAGAGTGAGAGAAAGTTGTGGAGAAAGAGTACAGCAGGGTTCACCACCATCCCCTGCCGGAGCCTCGTGGAGCTTTAGGTGCTTTCGCTCAATAAACACTCACAACGCCCGGTCTGGGAATCGAAACCACGATCCTATGACCGCGAGTCCGCTGCCCTAACCACTGGGCCATTGCGCCTCCACTTAAAGTTGGGTAAGAGGTGTCTTATTAACATACACACCCACTATGGGAAAAAGAGTTAAC
>NC_068992.1:59222243-59223915 GCF_001194135.2 Octopus bimaculoides
TATATATATATATATATATTCGAATTTATAAGTCGAATTTAAAACCGTACGAGTTATGAATTTATAGTCGAATTTATAACTGTATGAGTATGATTGCCTAGTTTGAGTTTATATCTTAACTCTTATCTTTTGTCTCGGATCCAACCCAAGCACTTCTTAAACAGTTCTAAACCAAGGAAGGAAAGGAAAAAATATGATTGTTTATGGAAAATGTTATACTTTGTTCAGTCAAGTGATAGCACGATCTTTTAATGCTTCAGCAAGTAATTACTGAAGTGACAACAATTGTTGGAAAGCTCTGACTTGAGATTTTAAAAAAGTTTACGAAATTATTGATGTTCTTATGAATTTGTAATGGCTTGCATCTTTTGAAGATCTTCCACTTTAAATCATATTCAATGCCGTGAAAATTTTGTTACGGTTCTTTTTATAGTAGGTATCCTAACAAAAAAAAATCTCCACCTATGATATTGGTTTACACCGAAATAAAGGATTTGGCCTATCTCACAATTCTGATGACTATACACTAGACACTTATAAGAAAAACCTCACATCTGTCTTAAGCAGTATAGGTCTAAGAATCGCTGTAGCTCCACCCCTCATTAAATTTGATTTTTGCATACATAGATACCTCCTCCGATCCATATTTAAACGCTTACAAGACCTACCACAAACCAAATGAAAAACTTAGATTTATAGACAAACGGTCTTGCCACCCTTGTTGTCTTGAAAGCCTTTATAACAAGCATTAGTAATAGGATCTCTGAGGTCCTTAACTCTGAAGAAATTTCCGACAAGGTAGATCCCTGCTATAACAGCACACTGGCTGACAGTGGCTTTAAAGAGAAGATATCATTCAAGATATCATTCAAGCACGCAGATAAAAATAAAGTGAAAATCTTACAAACTATATTTGGAAATTGAAGGATAGCAGTATATCATATTCTATCAGTGTAACATCATAGCGAGACCTTAGCCATATATCAATGGGTCAAAAAATACAGGCTCTCTATAGCTAAAAGAACACACTTTTTTTATTAGATCGAAAAACTTTACTAACCTTCTAAACTTGAGATAGGAGACTTTTACAAGATGCATGTAACTTAACAAGTTTTTTTTTATCAAACTGGAAGACGCAAAACTTAACGCCCTTTAGCCTGTACCCCATTCAACTACCCCAGCCCACTCGGCTTACTCACTTTAGATGTGAATGCTTAATATTAACAGTATTCTTCGTTTAAGAGGCTTTCCGTTATAATATTTCTTAACGTTTTCTTCCCATTTTCCTTGTAATATTTTCTCGTTCTCTTCTCGCATTCCTTTCAGAAGCAACCATATCGTTTGAACAGGAAAAATTGTCGTACACGGTAAACTAAGCAAGCCCATTCCTCTACTAGGCTACGAAGAACATGAAACTTGAAGTCACTCACATATATCCTCTGCATACATTAAGTACACACACCCATACACACATATACACACATATAGATAGATAGATAGATAGATAGATAGATAGATAGATAGATAGATAGATAGATAGATAGATAGATAGATAAGTGCGTGTGTTGGCGTATTATATATATATATGCATGCATGTGAGGGCGTATATATTTATACATGCGTGTGTGGGTGTATACATAAATAAATACATACATATATATATATATATATA
>NC_068992.1:59224661-59227707 GCF_001194135.2 Octopus bimaculoides
TCTCTCTCTCTCTCTCTCTCTCTCTCTGCTTAATCTAATCTATTTTATATAATTGTAAAGCAACGGATCCGTACATCGGTAGGTAAGACGTGTATATGTGGTTTGTAGATATCTAATTTACGTGTTCAGAAATTTTGTTTGCTCTAGTCATCATTTGTCTAAAATTTCGTTATATATGATACTGAATATCTTCCACATCCTTTTCTTTTTTTTACTTTTTTCTTTGTTGTTGTTGCTGTTGTATTTCGAGTGGTGTACACATGAAAATTCTCTGTTTAATATCAGATCCTGTGGAATATGTGTCTTAAGTGGAGGTGGTTCTGTCGCATGCAATCAGCCCGTGCTTTTGCTAGAGAGTTATCGTTACTGGGATGTTTTCGTAACGACGAACCAACTCAATACTTCTCTCAATGCCAACAACTAAAGCTAATCGTGTTCAACTGTTTCTCCTCCTCTCCTTTAACTTCCTGCGACTCCAATTCAACCAAGATCTACTCATCATCTCTTATTGATACCAAACCATTCATCCTATTTCTCCCCGAGTCTCAAATCTCACAACCCTAATGTATACTCTCCGCCGTCTCTCCTGGCCCAGGTCGAAGAGTTTCCCCAAACTTCACACTCGAATGTAGTGATTGCATATGGATTGATTCCACACTCCATTTTACTCATATCTCTCACTTGGATATCAGTAATATTGATTTCAAATTTCGGCCCAAGTTCAGCAATTTCGGGAGCGGGGTTAGTCGGTTATATCAACCCCAGGGCTCAGTTGGTGTTTATTTTATCGATCCCGAAATGATAAAAGGCAAAATAGACCATTGCGGAATTTGAACTCAGAAAGTAAAGACAGACGAAATGCCGCTAAGCATTTCGTCCGTCTCAGTGAATTTGATATAAACGGAAGCTGTGTGAAAATTTGCCACGTGTGTGTGTGTGTGTGTGTGTATCCTCTATGTTTGACAGCCGGTGTCGATTTGTCTATGTACCCCGTAACATCAGCGGTTCGGCAAAAGTGACTGGCAATATAATAAACTTTAAAACAAAAACTAAAGTACTGAGGCCGATATATTTGAGTAAACTCTTTAAGGCGGTGCTCCAGTATGGCCACGGTCCAGTGATTGAAACAAATAAAAGAGAAATAGAATATCCTTCCCCATAAACCCCCGCTCCCTGCTTTACTTCTATTTCATTCTCTCTAAATCTTATTCTAGTTCTCTGTTTTCCTTCCTCGCCATCTCTCCACCGCTATCTATCCGTCTATCTATCTATTTATCTGCCTGTCTATTTGTTTGTCTGTCTATCTATCTATCAGTTGTCTGTCTGTCTAACTTTCTATCTCTCCTGTTTATCTATCAATCTGTCTGTCTATGTATCTCTATTTCTCTACTTATCCATCTATCTGAGTATGTTTATTTATCAGTCTGTCTGCCTATCTATCTATCTATCTAGCTAGCTATCCATTTATCTATCTATCTATCTATCTATCTATCTATCTATCTATCTATCTATCTATCTATGTGTATCTATCTTCCTACGTATCTATCCGTCTGTCTATCTATATATCTATCTCAACTCATTTCAATCACGCAGAATTCATTCCATTTCTTCTTCTATTTACAGTGTTACTTTCGTAGTCTTAACAGAACAGGAAATTATTGTGACCAGGAATTGAGAAAACCAATCCTCTTTAGGAATGATAATTGGAATTCTCTAAAAAAAAACAAACAAAAAGAAACATTCATTTTTCGCTTCCTCTTCCCTTTTCTTTCCCCTTCTTTTTTCGTCCTTTATTCGTCTTCCTATTTTCTTTGTTTACTTGTTTACGCGCATATTCTTTGCCTATGTTGTTTTGTTTGTGTGTTTCCATGAAATCTCAAGTTTCGCATGTTTAAATTGTGAAACTTGAAGGATAGCGCTAAAATGTTTTCATCAAAATACTGGAATGACAGAAATAAGATATGGAAATTTAAGAAAAATACAGAAATTGAACAACAATCTACAGTTTTTTTTTTTAGACCTTATATGTTATTGATTCCCGTTATTAGAGACAGGGGAGGTGGGGGTCAGAGATATAGGGGATGTTGGGAGTGCTAAAAACAATAGCAACGTCCCTCGATCACATGCTGAGTACAAATCAGGTTTTACAGTCTCACATCAATAAATACTGATATTATTATCACCACGAAGATCGCTACCATTACCACTACTACAACTAGCTCCACCACTGCTACTACTATCACCATCACCACCACTACTACTTCTATTACCACCACTACTTATCCCTCAATCCCATCACCACCAACACTGCCATTGCTACTACTATTGCCACCACTACTACTTTGCACTTTTCTACTACTACCACTACTATTGCCTCAACCACAACCAGCACCCCCCAACTACCACAACTACCACCACTACTACTATTACAACCACTACCACTACTAGTGCCACCATTATTACTACTACCACCATCACCACCACTTCAACTACCACAACTACTACCACTAATACTACTGCCACCACCTTTATTATTACTATCACCATGACTACCACTTCAACTATCACAATCTCCATCACCTCCACCACCCCAACGACCGCAACTAATACCACCACTGCTACTACTACTACAACCAAAACAAACCAACACCATCACCATCATCACCAGCAACATCAATATCAGGAACATCATCACTTCTAACCTTTCCTCCACCCCTATTACCAACACTCTTATTATCGACACCATCGTCTCCACCACCATCGCCAATAACAGCGTCATCACAACACCACCACACCCATGCAACTAACACCAATACTACAACCATCATCAGCACAAGCAATAGCAATACCACTAAGTGCAACCTCCAACACCACAAAGAGAAACAGCACACCAACGCCAATACCACCAACACCACAAGAGCCGTCTCCACCACCCTCAACAGCAACGCCACCAACATCAACACTACCACCATCCATCCCCGTCACCATCACCATCATCACCGCCACCACCACCACCAACAACAACAACACCATCATCATCATCAAC
>NC_068992.1:59228176-59232383 GCF_001194135.2 Octopus bimaculoides
AGTCTTATTTGCCATCGGTTGTTTTTGTACTAAAGTTTTGTGTACCAATGCTGGATATTATAGTTAATATAAATGTATCGTCGAAAACTAGGTCTTTGAATTCATTTTCTTTGCAATAATAATTTCCAACGGAAGGCGGTGAGTTGGCAGACACGTTAGCACCCCGGTCGAAATGCTTAGCGGTATTTCGTCTGTCTTGACATTCTGAGTTCAAATTCCACCGGGGTCAACTTTGCCTTTCATCCTTTCGGGCTCGATAAATTAAGTACCAGTTGCGTACCAGTAATCGACTGGCTTCTTCCCAAAATTTTCGGGCCTTGTGCCTAGAGTAGGAAAGAAAAGAATAATAATTTCTAACGGAAATAGAAAACCAAACATTTCCTGGACGGGAAGAACAGTTCTTGTTTATTTATTTTTTTTTTTTTAATCAACATCAATAATGATGAGGAGAAAAAAACGGAAATACTGACTTCAGATAGATTGAACTTAGAACGTAGAGAACCGGAATAAATATCGTAAAGCATTTCACCGAGTACGCTACCGATTCTGCCACTCCACCGTCCAAGTTACCCTTGGAGGGTTAAAAATCAGAACTGGATGGCTTTTGTAAACCAGACTACGTAAAAGTTATTAACTAGCTATTTATATGAACTAACCATGTAACATTATAGTTTTTATCTGTGAAAACAGTAAAAAGAATCAAAGACAAAACGATAAATATTTATTTATTCTGTACATTGGCGCACGAAATCAATAAATATTTAAATTCCAAAATATTTAAGTTAGAAAAAAAAAGGAAATATATAAAAGATATATGAAGCTTATATCAATTAACTCGAGTCGATTGATTTAAAGTTTTGTGATCAGATATATTTCATAACGGATGATCAAACCTGTTTGTATTTAAAAAGTAATCAAATCTATTTGCATTTATTTCGTAATCGGAACTATCAATATTTAATTGATGATTAGACCAATTAATTTTTAATGGGTGATCTTCATTTCTTGTATTTAACATGTCGGCAAACATGTTGATATTTTATGTGCTGTGTTTCTAGAAAAAGAACGCTTAATTTTTGTTTCTTCTTTCTTTTAAATGTCTTATTTAATTTTGTTGCAAAATTAGTACCATGTGGAGGTACGTTTTACTGATGTAATCATAGAAGTTGTTATGTTGAGCGCTGTCAGGTAAAATACCAAACACCAATAAAGGGTAAAGACCCCCTTCGGAGGCACAAGGTTTTTTGATGGAAGACCAGCAGTTGCCCATGCATACCAGCCTCCCCACTCCATGCCACCAATGTTATCCAAGAGAAAGGCAAAGGCTGATACAGCTTGGCACCAGTGACGTTGCAACTTATTTCTACAGCTGAGTGAACTGGAGAAACACAAAATAAAGTATCTTGCTCAAGAACACAGCGAACAGCCCGGTCCGGGAATCGAACTCACTAGCTCATGATTGTGAGCCCGACGCTCTAACCACTGAGCCATGTGCCTTCACACCAAAGCATACACGTCGTTGGTTGTGGTGTCGGTGATGTTGGTGGCTTAGGGTTATTGTTGATACCAAACATCAACAATAACACTGAACCACCAACAACAACAACACCAACAACAGCAACAGCAGCAACACCAACAGCAGCAACACCAACACCAGCAGCAACACCATCAACACTAACACCAACGTCGATATGTCTATGTGATATTTAAAACAACAGCGATGTTATGATTTTCATATTTCAATTTTTGCTCTTGATCAAATGATTTATTCATTTCATTCAAATTAATTATATATTCATTACATAATCATAATGTAGCTGATGATTTTTATACTTAAGTCTTGGAAACAGTTGCAGAACTTAAGAAATGAATTTTTATATATCAGTGACATTTTTGCTTTGTATTCTTCTAAATGTTTTGTTCTGGGCTTTCTTCTTAGCCAATTTATCTCTACACAAGCTCATTCCTGAAATGGATATTGCATTGGACTTAGATTATATTGTAGTTTAAAGACATGCTAAACAATAAACCTCTTAAATTCAAGGGGTATATTTTTATGATATGAAATTGTTTAAATGAGAGAGAGAGAGAGAGAGAGAGAGAGAGAGAGAGAGAGAGAGATAAGCGCAGGCATGCATGTCTGGTTAAGAAGTCCGCTTTGCAACCACGTGATTTAAGGTTTATTTATTTATTTATTTCCTTATTTTTGTGGTCGTAAGTGCGGATGGTCGTATGTCGCATCGGTCGTAAGTCGAGGAGAATCTGTACATATGTGTATAGTGGAGAGAGCGTTGAGGTCGACTTTGCCTTTCATCCTTTCAGGGTCGATAAATTAAGTACCACTAATCGACTGGCCTCCTCCCCAAAAATTTCGAGCCTTGTGCCTAGACTAGAAAATAATATTATTTGGAATTGTGTTTAAAAATTGTTGAAATGTTTTGTCTATTGTAGAAGTATAAGCCATTTATTACAGATAAATTTTAACTGGAAAATCTTATATGGAACCCCGTTGAGAAGCATTGTTCAAGATGGAATTGTATAGTATTGGGTTGGTGCATAATTATTGCGGCTTTTTTTCAACACATTCTGTTCAACAAAAACAATAACAATATTTAACAAAAACATCTTTAAATGACGATCCGACCGTCTGGGAAGCAGTAATTGAAGTAGATGGTGAATATGCTCCGGAATAATCATTTAAAGATGTTTTTGTTACATGTTGTTATTGTTTTTGTTGAATAAAATTTGTTGAAAAAAGCCGCAATAAATATGCACCAACCCAATAGTTTTCTTCCACGAGTTACATTATTTACTTCTTGATACAGAAGTAACACAGAAACGATGAACAACAACCAATTCAGAAAAGACTACAAGCGTATAACAAAGAATATACTTTCCAAAGATGTTTTCTCTAAGACTACATCTTCAGTTCTACCGAAATGAACTTCACACACTCTCAATAATGAAAAAAATAGTTTAGAAAGAATAAATTGCATAAGAAATTATGTATCCCATGAGTACTTGCGAATAATGTCTATAATCGAAGTAACAGTAACATATACAAAAGCTGCATGGAGGGGGATCATCATCATCATCGTCAATATAATCATCATCATTATCGTTATCAGTAGTACTAGGTGTTGTGGTGGTAGGGGAGAGGGTAATGTGGCGCTTGTAATAGTGCCATTAGTGGAATTCGTTGATGCGAAACTGTAAATATTTTTTCTCATTTTTTCCAGATTGCTCGGTTTAATGAAAACGTTTAAAATACAGTAATAAAAGAATCTTAAAACCTCTTATACACATGTTTAGCTGTGTGTGCATTTCTGTGTAACTGTGTATACACACACACACACACACATATATATATTGTACATATATGTGTGCGTGTATATCTATTATATATGTGTATATCTTATATATGTATTGTATGTATATATGTATATGTGTATGTATTTATGAATGTATATGTGTACATATATATGTATATATACATATATACTTCATATTCGCCTAAAATGGCAATTTAACTATACTAGATAGATAGATAGATAGATAGATAGATAGATAGATAGATAGATAGATAGATAGATAGATAGATAGATCATATACATGAGGCTGGGAGAATCGTTAACACCCCGGAAAAAAATCTTTAGCGACATTTCTTTCGATTTTACATTCTGAGTTCAAATACCAACGGGGTCGACTTTACGCTTTATCCTTTCAGAATCGATAAAATAAGCACTGAACACTGAGATTGATATAACCTACTGACTCTCACCGCCTAAAATTACTAGCCTTGCACCAAAACTAGGGAGTTGTCACAATTATTACATGACATGTTAGTAGGAGTTTTCTAAATATAATTCCTGCCAATCATCCTGGTCGCAATAGCAATTAATTGAGTGTATGGGTCTTTCATATTTACGTATGCATGTGTGAATGTTTGAGTGTGGGCACATACTGTGGGCTTGCAATTTTATCTCACCTTATCTACACATTTAATAATTGTTTCTTATCTAAATACTTTATACTTCTTATTTCAATAATCATATCAGCACTATTTCGTCAAGTGTACACCCCCTACACACACACGTATGTGCGTGTATGTATGTATGTATACATGTATATATGTCTATATATAAATATAAATATAAATATATATATGTGTGTGTGTATATATATATATATATATATATATATATAT
>NC_068992.1:59232695-59235195 GCF_001194135.2 Octopus bimaculoides
TATATATGCATATGTATATAAGTATACATGTATACTTATGAATACATAAATACATATATATACATACATACATGTATACATATATACATACACACACACACACACACACACACACACACACATATATATATATATATATATATATATACATACATGTATACATATATACATATACATATATATATACATACATGTATACATATATACATATACATATATGTGTATATATATATATATATACATATGTATACATGTATATACATGTATACATATTCGTACATATATGTGTGTGTATATAAATATATACATACATACACAAACACACACACACACACACACAAGTGTTCGTATGTGTGTGTGCGTATGAGAGAGAGAGAGAGAGAAAGAGAGAGCGTGTGTTTTTGATATTCTAATTAGAGTAAGGAAATTATCTTGCCGTTCTTATTTTACTAAGAAACGTAAATTAAATTAACATATTTCTTTTTCTCAGATATATCATTTCCGGTTAGAGGTGTTAAATTGTATTGTTGTGATTTCTGTTTGGTTGGTAGCCTGGTTGAGTAGCTAGGGCGTATTGAAAGGGTGAACAGGTGAAAAGGGTGCAAGGATGTGTGTGTGTGTGTGTGTGTGTGTGTGTGTGTGTGTGTGTGTGCAGGGGCGGACTGACCAGGTTGCCAGCTTGCCTGATGGCGAGTGGGCCCTTCCGCCATTAGAATCCATATATGGGTGCCCATGTTAGTATCTAAGGGGTGGCCCATCCCCTCAAGTTTGAGAATTTTTTTATTCACTCCTGGAAGAATGCATTAATTATTTCAGCCTGGCTGTGTTTGTAGACAGTTGAAAAGAATACTTTTAACAAAAATTAAAAAAATTAAATGATAGCATTGTAATTGCAGTTTGGCCCCCTTTAGTCTCCTGGCAACCAATATTTTTAGACCCAGTCGCCACTGTATGTGTGTATGTGTGTTGCTAGCAAAGATCCTTTATTTCCATATTCAACGAAGAGTTAATAGGTTATTTGTTGAAGTATAGTATGTGTATATGTATCTGAATATGTCTTTGTGTGTGTATATTTATGGGTGTATGTGTGTATTTATATATGTATATAATAATACAAAGAATATATATGCATATATACACACATATATGTACATACTTACATTTACATGTGTATATAGATGCATATCAGGGTACAGGACGTTAGAAAAATGAACTACAGACAACGGAAAACGAATGGTGGTGCATTCACCTTTCCATGCAACCATTCTTTACTATCATCTGAACTAGGAAAGCAATTTCGTCAAAAACACGACGGGTCTTGGGAGAAAAAATGTCCCAGAAACATCGAATACGTCTTCTCAATGTCAAGGGACCCTGAGAATTGTGTGCTCTCAGTGTACGTTAATGCATTACTAACCCCACGATTTACAGACTCATTCACGAAGAAAGCATTGGCAGCAAATAGATCTTCTGACCAGTAGAACGGATCTCTTTTACAAAACGCAAAAGAGCTGACACTCCATTCTGGTCACGTGAAGACTGGAGCAAAACATGGTGGTCAAGCAGTAATATAAATGTAGAAGATAAAATATAACAGGTATGTTAGGCTTATTTTAATTGAAGGATGAACAACAAGCAATATCAACGTGGAGGCGCAATGGTCCAGTGGTTAGGGCAGCGAACTCGCGGTCATAGGATCGCGGTTTCGATTCCCAGACCGGGCGTTGTGAGTGTTTATTGAGCGAAAACACCTAAAGTTCCACGAGGCTCCGGCAGGGGATGGTGGCGAAACCTGCTGTACTCTTCCACCACAACTTTCTCTCACTCTTACTTCCTGTTTCTGTTGCCTGTAATTCAAAGGGTCAGCCTTGTCACACTATGTCACGCTGAATATCCCCGAGAACTACGTTAAGGGTACACGTGTCTGTGGAGTGCTCAGCCACATGCACGTTAATTTCACGAGCAGGCTGTTCCGTTGATCGGATCAACTGGAACCTTCGACGTCGTAAGCGACGGAGTGCCAACAACAACGTTCTGAGTTCAAATTCCGCCGAGGTCGAATTTGCCTTTCATCCTTTCGGGAATCGATAAATTAAGTACCGGTTTCGTACTGGGGTCGATCTAATCGATTGGCCCTCCCCCAAAAATTTCTGGCCTTGTGTCTAGAGTAGAAAAGAATAAACATTGGGATTAATCTGCCCTTGTTTCATACCCCCTCTCTCACTCACTTTTTGTTTATATCTCAATCTATAGATTTACCTCTCTATCTGTGTATCTATCTTTCAGTCTCTTTATCTATCTATTTATCTGTGTATTTATCTATCTGTATTTCAGTCTCTCGCATTCTCTCTCTCTCTCTCTCTTTCTCTTTCTCTCTCTCTTTCTATCTCTTCCTCTCTTTCTTTCTCTCCCCTTCTCTCTCTCTCACACACACCATTATCACCACCACCACCACCACCACCACCACCACCATCACTACCATCAACATCACCACCAACAC
>NC_068992.1:59238495-59239680 GCF_001194135.2 Octopus bimaculoides
GTTGCTAATTTCTTTGTTCATTTATCTTACCACATGTGTTGTATAAATATGACATGGTTTTAGCGTCCGTTTTGACTGCTATTTCTGGCATGGTGGTGCCTCTTCGGTACCCTTAATTATACTTATATACGTATAAAATTATAATTAAGGAGAAGTGCTTGCGTGGCAAGTAGCTTGCTTAACCACATGGTTCCGGGTTCAGTCCCACTGCGTGACACCTTTGGCAAATGTCTTCTACTATAGCCTCGGGTCGACCAAAGCCTTGTGAGTGGATTTGGTGGACGGAAACTGAAAGAATCCCATCGTATATATGTATATATATATATGTATGTGTGTGTATGCTTGTGATGTGTTTACGTCCCCGTAACTTAGCGGTTCGGTCAAAGATGCCGATAGACTAAGTACTAGTCTTACAAGGAATAAACCTGGGGTCGATTTGCTCGACTAAAGGCGGTGTTCCTGCATGGCCGCAGTCAAATGACTGAAACAAGTAAAAAAGAAAAGGTATATATATATATATATATATATACATGATGAGCTTCTTTCAAAATCTACCATATTTACTCGCAAGGATTTGTTCAGCCAGAGGCTGTCGTAAAGGACACTTGCTCACGGTGCCGTGCAGTGGGATTGAACCCGGACCCATGTGGTTAGGAAGCAAGCTTCTTACCACACAGCTACATACGCTCACACGCACGACCACATGCAGAGCAAATAGAATCATGAAGCCACCCTTCTTTCTCCTATTCACTAAAACTGGAAACAACTGACAGTGTCTATATATACATATTGATTGGATTAACTGACTGATATTGATTAAACAACACCTACACCATGCAGCTAAACTGCACTGGAGAAGTCAATGTTTTAATAAAGCTGTTATTTTTAGGCGTACAGATTGTCGAAGGCCCTGTGGCGCAACGGTAGCGCGTCTGACTCCAGATCAGAAGGCTGCGTGTTCGAATCACGTCGGGGTCAAAACATTTTTATTATTTTATATAAATTGAAAGTTCATGTATATTCACGTTATGTTCTTTTTTTCTTTTTTACTTATTTCAATCATTGGACCGCGGTCATGCTGGGGCACTGCCTTCAACAGTTTAGTCGACGCATGAGCAGTCTTTTACGAAAAGTGGATCACATGTGACATGGTTCATCATCAAATGGGTTTCATTACTAAAAGGT
>NC_068992.1:59239690-59244133 GCF_001194135.2 Octopus bimaculoides
CGAGCCACTCTTTCTTCGTTATTGGTTTAGTCGAACAAAGAGAGCTCTTTTTATTCTTTCACCATTTTACTTGTTTTAGGCATTTGACTGCGGCCATGCTAGAGCACTGCCTTTAGTCGAGCAAATCGACCCCAGGACTTATTCTTTGTAAGCTTAGTACTTATTCTATCGGTCGCTTTGGCCGAACCGCTAAGTGACGGGGATATAAACACACCAGCATCGGTTATCAAGCGATGTTGGGGGGACAAACACAGACACACAAACATATACACACACATACATATATACGACGGGCTTCTTTCAGTTTCCGTCTACCAAATCCACTCACAAGGCTTTGGTCGACCCGAGGCTATAGTAGAAGACACATGCCCAAGGTGCCACGCAGTGGGACTGAACCCAGAACCATGTGGTTGGTAAGCAAGCTACTTACCACACAACCACTCCTGCGCCTATAGCTACTTACCACACAGCCACTCCTCGGTACTTGTTTTACAAAATAAAATTTTTTTTAAAAACTTACGTTTCAGCTTATTTAATCGGTGTCATTTGCCAAACCGCTAAGTTACAGGAACGTAAAGAAGTCAACACCGGTTATCAAGCAGTGGAGCAGAGACGTTTGTTCGCTTTTTGTTGTTTGTTTTGTGTTGTTTTTGTTGGGGGGGGGGTTTCTTTTGTTGTTGTTCTTTTGTGTTTTTGTGCTTCTTTTTTTTATGTGACAAAGAAACAATTTTCGCGGTAGAAGATCGAAACACACACACAGAAGCACAGACACTCATATTACTGTTCTTTATTTTGATCTGCTGTCTCCTTCAAATCGCACTTTAAAAGTGTGATATAGTTCTACACACTACATACATCTCTTATCTTATATATCTGTTGCAGTCATTCGACTGCGGCCTTGCTGGAGCATCGCCTTGAAGAATATAGTCGAAGAAATCGTGCTCAGTACTTACTTTTTAAGCCGGGTACTTATTTTATCTTCTCTCTTTGCCGAGCCGCTAGGTTACGGGAGACGTAAACAAACCAACAACGGTCGTCAAACGGTGATAAGAAGAAACACAAACACAAGATATGGTTGTTATTTCCCAACCTCGACTGTGCAGATCCCCATGAGTCCCTGAGCCGCGTACTAACTTTTAAAACAAAATGTTGCGTAAAACGTTTCTTCTTTTATGTTTTACTTGCTTCAGTCATTGGACTACGACCGTGCTGGAGCGCTGCCTTGAATGGTTTACTTAAACAAATCTACCACAGTACTATTTTTTTATGCTTGGTACTTATTCTGTCGGTCTATCTTGCGCAATTGCTATGTGACGACAACATAAACAAAAGAACACCGGTTATCAAGGGGTGATGGACACAAACACAGGCACAAGAGGCACACACATAGTTATAAATACACCTATATACACGATGGGTTTCTATCAGTTTCTGTCTACCAAACCCACAAACAAGGGTTTGGTTGGGCTGGTCTATAACAGAAGACGCTGCCCAAGTTGCGCATAGTGGGACTGAACCCATGACCACAGGGTTGGAAAACAAGCTTCTTACCCACACAGTCACGCCTGTGTCAATAGTCATGTCGGCACCTATAACTGGCTGTTACCAGCCACTTCAAGTATAATTCCTATGTCCTCCTCACAAAAACGTGGTTGTAGTCAGCTCTTCATCCAGCGATACAAAGACAGAATTAAACCACTAAGTGTGAGAGTTCTCGCTTCCAATCATTTGCTTTTTCTCACAAACAAAGACCCTCGGCATTTTCTTTTGCTACAGCATCAATACTTTCCGCCATTATGTAGCTGTTCACCGTACATAAAACAGTTTGTTCACTGAAATAATAAACAAGGCCAGCAGCTCTTGCTAGATTCCTTGGTCCGTCTGGCAGTCGAGACATATATCGAAACACCGGTGTCATAGAATCTTATGATCATAAATCATAGTTATACAGACATAGTCGTCGTAAAGGAGAAGCTGTTCTCCTGTGATGAGCACAACAGCGATTAGAATATTTGCGTTGCAGTCTGCCAGAATGAGTAAAGAATAAACAAGCAGGTCGTCGTTTCTGATCTCGCTGTTAACCGTGCATATAACGATTCATTATAACATTATTAACTACTCAGCCATTAACACAAGCACTAAAGAACTAATGGGCCATTTACACCAACATACAAGCTCTACTCAATAACCGCATCACATTAACTAATAGCATTCCATCACACATAAAAATCATATATAAAAGTTAAATACTCCAAAGTAATGGAAGACTTCGAAAGGAATATCAAAGAAAAACGATACATAGAGCTACTCGTGGAAAAACCCAGAGGTAGCCAGAGGGCGAGACAGCTGTCCCTCCTAGAAATAAGACGAGTGATCCTTTTCTCACTTTCCTCTTCTCTTATCAAACTTGACTGCACTCAGAATAGGAAGTGTGACTGCATTTGACCTAGAATCACCTTTGAAGCAGGGTCACCAGCTCAACGACCTCAGGTCACTAGATATATAGATGTGGTAGCCATCAGTGAGATCAGAGTGACACTGGGGTAAAATATACGAAGCCCAGTATACCACTCATGACTACCCATCTGATGAGGGTATACCAGGCACATGCATCACAACCATATGTGCGCGACATGGTGATTTCATATCAAGATAAACAGCGCATGACCTCGCAGGTGAGGCCCAGTTAGAATTTTCTTCAGGTCGAGTAGCCCATTCCACTCAAAAGGTCCCTGAATAAGGTTTGTTTAAGGACGCTGAGCAAAACACCCATGTTTCCAAAGGTGAATTATTCAAACCCCAAAGAATTCCTCTCAACACATGACTATGATGCTCCCCCACTACTTCTGCTCATGATCAGAGATGCACACATATCGTCAGCCACCAAGGGACATGCTCAACTGGTTAAGGTCAAACAACTAACAAGCAAATCTGTGGTATTAAGCAGAATATTTGCTGTAGCCCATTTTTTATACCAAAACAAAACAATGTACATGATAACACTTCGAATCAGTTAAGATCAGAAGCCATGAGAACCGGCAATATCACGACAATATTATTATTAGTTTACGGCAATGTCACGTTGAAAACATCGGTTCTCGTCCGATCACTGAAATTAAGTAACGTCGAGCCTAGTTAGAACTTCGATGGGTGACCGCTTTGGAAACCTAGTTGCTTAAACGTAAAAAAAGAAATTTTAATTTTTAAAAAAATGTTTTATGTAAACCTTTGTGATTAATAAAATAATTTATTATTAATCGACTAGTCCCCTCCCCACAAATTTGAGGCCTTCTGCCTCCAGTAGAAAGGATTATCATCATCATCATCATCATCATCATCATTATTATTATTATTATTATAGCTGATAGAATCGATTGCACACCGGACGAAATGCTTAAAGGCATTTCGTCCGTCTTTACGTTCAGAGTTCAAATGCCGCTGGGGTCGATAAAATAAGCGTCAGTTAAGCACTGAGGTCAATGTAATCCGTTTTCCCCTCCCCTCAAAATCTCTGGCCTCGTGCCAAAAATTACGACGAATTATTGCTGTTGTTTTTGTTTTTGTTTTTGTACTATTTTGCTTGGCGAAGATGAAATGATATTTAGAAGAGAGAGTGGATGAGGGGGTGACCGGATGAGTCGTTCAGTTTTTGTTTTTTTGTTTTGTTTTCTTATTTTAATTGGTTTTGTTTTTGATGTTATTGTTGCAGTTGCTGTTGCTCTCGTCATGATGATGATGATGATGATGATGATGACGATCGCGATGATGGTGGAGGTGGAACTGGTGGTGGAGGTGGAACTGGTGGTGGTGGAGGAGGAGGAGTAGGAGGAGGAGGAGGAGGGCACATCGTAGTGCTGGTGCTGGTGGTACTGGTGGCGGTGATAACGACGGTGATGACGATGATTGACGATAATTATAATGATCATAATGATGACGGTCATCATCACCATCATCATCATCAAGATTAGGGTTATGATAATGATGACGATGCTGATGTTTTCATTTCCTGTCATCCATGGCTGCTTGCTGTATTATTATGAATATTCGTCAATATTAGTACAGGACGCCATCTTATATATTGGCACTTAATGTGTTAGAGAGTTTGTTTGTGTGGGAGGGAAAGTGTATATGTGTGTGAGTGTATATACACACACACACTTACACACACGCACATACTTATATACACGTACTTGTATACACACATAGACGCACACGCACGCATACACGCACGCACATTCATATACATAAAGGCATATATGCATGTGTGTGTGTGTGCGTGCGCGAGCGTGTGTGTGTGTGAACATATCAAGATATCGAGATAGATGGATATTATATATATATATATATATATATATATATACAGAGAGAGAGAGAGAGAGAGAGAGAGAGAGAGAGAGAGAGTTAGATAGATAGATAGATAGATAGATAGATAGATAGATAGAT
>NC_068992.1:59244585-59245625 GCF_001194135.2 Octopus bimaculoides
TATATATAATGTATATATATACGTATATAATGTATGTGTGTATGTGTATTTATATATATATACGCACGTATACATAGATATATATATATACATACATACATACATACATACATACACAAATTTGTTTACGTTCTCGGTTTATTTTATTATTGATGCATGTATTATGTGTGCGTGGGAGTGCCAAATAACACGTTGGTATGTAGTGATGTGCTTTGTGGAATCTTGTTAATACTCATGTTTATGTGTATAGGGCTGCATAGCACTGAAACTATTCTTACTGGAGAACGTTGAGCTGACGGTGCAGACGATGGAGATGAAAAGACACCTCACGACACACATAGAAGACACGACGTTTCCCCACGCTGCACTCACTTACTTGCTCCACAACGACCCGGTTCTAGTTCTGCAATAAACAGAGTCTATTACACAGTGGGATGGGTTTTTACTGGTCTATAATCTGCAGCGTGGAGGCGCAATGGCCCAGTGGTTAGGGCAGCGGACTCGCAGTCATAGGATCGCGGTTTCGATTCTCAGACCGGGCGTTGTGAGTGTTTATTGAGCGAAAACACCTAAAGCTCCACGAGGCCCCGGCAGGGGGCAGTGGCGAAACCTGCTGTACTCTTTCACCACAAATTTCTCTCACTCTTTCTTCCTGTTTCTGTTGTTGTGCCTGTAATTCAAAGGGTCAGCCTTGTCACACTGTGTCACGCTGAATATCCCCGAGAACTACGTTAAGGGTACACGTGTCTGTGGAGTGCTCAGCCACATGCACGTTAATTTCACGAGTACTGAAGTTATTGACCCCGAAAGGATGAGAGACAAAGCTGACCTCGGTAAAATTTGAACTCAGAACGTAGCGACAGACGAAATACCGCAAAGAATTTGGTCTGCTGTGCTGACGATTCCCTCAGCTCACCCCCTTAATAATAATAATAATAATAATAATAATAATAATAATGATGATGATGATGATGATGATGATGATGATGATGATGATGATGATGATGATGATGATGATGATGATGATGATGATGATGATG
>NC_068992.1:59247280-59248267 GCF_001194135.2 Octopus bimaculoides
TATATATATATATATTCAGTTTTATTTCAATATTTCTTGCCAATAGAGAAAGAGCCGGTTTCTAACCTAGATCCAAGGCTTCTTGGATGGATGGATGGATGGATGTGTTTGTGTGTCTGTGTGTGTGTGTGTGCGTGCGTTTGTGTTTATCCTCTACCATCGATTAATAACGAGTGTTAGTTTGTTTACATCCTCATAATATAACTCTTCTGCTCGAAGAGACCAATGGAATAATATTAGACTTTAACTCAGTACTGGACTCCATTTGTTTCACAAAACTCCTCAGGGAAGTATTCCAGCAGGACCACAGTCTATTGAGTGAAACAAGTAAAAGATGAAGGATCTAATTCGTTAGATATTTACCCTTGGAGTCGATACACTAAAATAAAGTACCGGTCAATACTGAAGTCGATATCAGTCACTAATTCTCTACCTACGAATTCTGGCCTTACGCAAACATTACAGGGGAGGTAACCTATAGATTTGTTAGAGTTACGCCGCTTGATGAAGTAGTAGTTCATTGATTTATTGCTGCTAGGTTAGCGAACGTCAGCGTTGATTGTACAGAATAATAATCAGGGTTTTTATAGATTTATTATATTTGGGGTCACATTAGCGTATCGTGCCCTTTCTTTCTGTGATGGAATAAGTTCTTCGATCTGCAGAAATGACCGAGAAATTTGAGTAACTCCAAACGGGACAGTGTCTCTAGAAATGATTGGCTAATGTTTAGTGTCTCTCAAGTCACAGTTTTTTTTTCATTCTTTTGGTTCAATCATTAGACGGCGGCCATGCTGTAGCACCGCCTTGAAGAATTTTAGTTGAATGAATCGACATCAATACTTTTTTATTTTTTTTATTTTTTATTTAAACCTGGTGGTAATGCTGTCGGCCCCTTTTCCAGAACCGCTAAGTTACAGGTACATAAACACGCCAACATCAGTTGAGAAGCGGTGGTGGGGAACAAATAATATATATATATATATA
>NC_068992.1:59248277-59253241 GCF_001194135.2 Octopus bimaculoides
GCTTCTTTATTATGTCCATATATATACACACACACACACACACACACACACAAACACACATTACAAGCCTTCATACACGCACACATAGATTCATATTAGGTTGAAAAGAAACTCGTCCTGCATTTTTTTAAATGACCATTTTCAGTGTATCTTTTCAATACATACGATAAAATAAGCACTACATTGTACATTCTGTTACGGAATTTTTCTTTCTTTCTTTACAGATCACTTTGTACCAGCCATGGGCAGTACATTGTCAAGGGCATGCCTATCAAAAAATTACCCCGAATGCATTTTTTTAGTAGTGCGGCCCGCCTGAAGATGAGCTATGCTTCATGCGATCCACCTCTCAAGACAGGTTGGCCCTCCCAGCTTTAAACTATAGTAGTTAAGTACGTGTCCAATTTACCCTTTTAAAAATTTTAGATCAAATCCTGATTTATTTCGCATGAATAGCTTCCAAGTTATATATATAAATATATATATATTCAGCATACTGTATACATTAAAAGAAAAGTTGGAGAGAAAAAAAATACGACGGTCTAAATGCAGGGGGAATAAATCATGAAATCGTATCAAATCTAAGGGAAATAACTGAAATCAGTAATGACTTCGTTTTTGTTTTTTGTTTCTTCGCTTCTTTTATTCATTTATTCCAGAAATAGGTGGCAGGCGGTGAATTTATCTGAGCCAATAAAACCTTCGATTAAATTAGTTGCGGTATTAATTCTTGTTCCTCTCGCTCTAAGTTTAACTTTCACTGGGATCCATTTTATATTTCATCCGTCTTAAGTTGGTCTACCACTTTTTTTTTACTGTCTACATTGCGGTGTAAGAAGAGGTTGTGGAAAGTGAGTGAATCCTTTTTTCGAGTGAAGCAAACTCCTTTCATAGTATACTAATATGCAACGATGACTGACCAAGGACGAACAGACGTATTGTAAAACAAGAACGGAAACTGAGAAACGAGAATTTCCTTTACTCATCACCAATGTTCTATATATTGTTAAATGCAACTTCCACCGACCGTATACCCTCTAATATAAGCGTATTAGGTTGGATTTTGGGGATGGAAAATACAGTATGATATTTTTCTTCGAGCTATTTGACTAAAAAACTATATCACATGATTGTTATTTCCAGACCTTTTTAATTTCTACATTACTGAGACAGAGAGGGGGGGGCGGTGTTTATATTCTCTCTAGATCTGAAGAGTGACTATACTGCGTATGCCTGCCCTTTTCAAACGTATTCACAGTTTACCTTATATTGTTTGTTTATTCTCATACCATATGCAGATGTTATTTTGGATTAGATATTCTTGCCTGTCAGATACTTACCATCAAGTACGCTATCTTAGCCATTACATCTATACTAAAAAGTTGATCAAACCCAATGATATTATTATTATAGGCTTTTTTCTAATACAGCATCAAAAAAGTGCATAATGCGATAAAGCGTTTTAAGCCAGTGGATAAATTCGATATTCTCCAACAGATATTTCTGACCTAGATGTTTGTTTTCTTTTTATGAGTACACAGTTCTGTCATTTTAGGTTATTTTGTCACATAAAAAAATACAAAATTACAATTAAAGCAACAAAAGACACCTTGTGTGGTATTTTAATGAGGTACTGAGACCTCTAATTTATTTCACAGTGAAGATAAGAAAATTTGACCTTCCGATATTTTACAGAAATCAGATGAAAAAAAAAGTTAAAAACGTATGTGGCACTTTGGTTTCAGTTTAGTTTAGTAATAAATAAATAAAAATTAAAAATTAAAACAAAGAAAATGTGTTTCAAAAGCCTCCTTAGCGGACTAAGAAGGCTTGGTGCTGAGTTCAGATTTTATTACATTTCATAAACGAGAAATATATTTACACCTCTGGATGGGTCGCTAGTCAACATCTGCTAATTTCACCAGACAATACCAACCAGCTATTCCTGCCCAAATGCTCAATAAAGTGTGCTACAGTGGATTCATAAACTTAAGACTTGTGACGTGCTGATAGTCTAAATGCATTATCCACTATGCGTTTTAATTTTTATGTATAGATATATTTTTTTTTTTTTTTTTACATATATTTGCCTTGATATATGGATGGAAAATGTCACGGATATTCTGCATGGAAACAAATCATAAAACACAGACATTGCATGAATAATTAACAGGTAATTTCATTTCTATTCTTTTTGGTGGTGAGTAGTGCCTTATAAAATACATCTGAGAGGGGAAACTACATTGCTGGAATAAGAGTCGACTGGATAAACCTCAAGAATTAACTCGCAACAGATCGTTCTCTTAAAAGTAATGAGATTATTATTATTATTATTGAGTGAGAGAGCAGCGCATGTCATTAAAGTGACCTGGGGCAAAATATATGAAGCCCAGTATACCCATCTGATAAGGGTAAACTAGGCACATGCATCACAATGATATATGCACAACATGGTGATCTCATATCAAGATAAACAGCATATGACCTTGCAGGTGAGGCCCAATTAGAATATTCTTTAGGTCGAGTAGCCCATCCTGCTCAAAAGGTCCCTGAATAAGGTTTGTTTAAGGATGTTGAGCAAAACACCCATGATTCCAAAGGTGAATTATTCAAACCCCAAAGAATTCCTCTCAACACATGGCTATGATGCTCCCCCACTACTTCTGCTCATGATCAGGGATGCACATATCGTCAGCCACCAAGGGACATGCTCAACTGGTTAAGGTCAAGCAACTGACAAGCAGATCTGTGGTATTGCGCAGGATATTTGCTGTAAGCCCATCTTTTATTATTATTGCTACTATTATTATTACTATTACTAGAGGGCGATGATGGAATCGACAGAGCAACAGACTAAATATCTAGTGGTGTTAATATTTTCCATCATAGATGCAAGGTCTAAAATTTGGGGTTAATGACTGTAGATAATTGTCACCTTCTTCCACTCCAGTACTTGACTGCTACTTCTTTTTATCGACCCTAGGAGAAGAAAAGGCAATGTAGTAGTAGTAGTAGTTTCAAATTTTGGCACGTGGCCAGCAATTATAGGAATGGGATTTAAGTCGATTACATTGACTCTAATGTTCCACTGGTACTTATTTTATCGACTCTAAGTGGATTGATGACAAAGTCGACTTCAGCAGCATTTGAACTTGGAACGCAAAGCTAGAAAAAATGCTGTTGAACATTTTTTTTTCCAGCATTCTACCGATTCTGACAGCTCGCTACCTTAATAATAATTGGGAATTGTTGTTGTTGGCACTCCGTCGCTTACGACGTCGAGGGTTCCAGTTGATCCGATCAACGGAACAGCCTGTTCGTGAAATTAACGTGCAAGTGGCTGAGCACTCCACAGACACGTGTACCCTTAATGTAGTTCTCGGGGATATTCAGCGTAACACAGAGTGTGACAAGGCTGACCCTTTGAATTACAGGCACAACAGAAACAGGAAGTAAGAGTGAGAGAAAGCTGTGGTGAAAGAGTACAGCAGGGTTCGCCACCATCCCCTGCCGGAGCCTCGTGGAGCTTTAGGTGTTTTCGCTCAATAAACACTCACAACGCCCGGTCTGGGAATCGAAACCACGATCCTATGACCGCGAGTCCGCTGCCCACTGGGCCATTGCGCCTCCACAATTGGGAATTGTAATGCAAAGATATAGACAAATGGTTGAAGAAGATTTAAATAGAATGCCCCGTAGAGTTTCTACAGAAAGTTCGCCTCTTCTCTTAGGGACAGGAAAGATTATCAGGAAAGATTATCAGGAGGGTGTTAAGCACTGAAAAGACTACTGAAATATTGTGGATACCTAAGGTTTCAGGTAGTAACCCGCTGTCCCCATGAATTCTACCAGGAATAATTACGAACCTGAGTCAATTCAATGGTAATAATAATGGTTTCAAATGTTGGCATACGGCCAGTAATTACGGGGAGAGGGTAGTTGATACCATAGACCCAGTATTTTACTGGTACATTAGTTTACGGATCCCAGAGTGATAAAAGGCAAAGTTGACAATGGCGGGGTTCGAACTTAGAATGTTTAAGAGTCAGAAGAAATAATACTTCAAAGGCATTTTGTCCAATAATGTAGTGATTCCGTCAAGTAATGTTTCTGACAGGTACAAGACCAGAAACTTGGTTGTGAACGGCGGGGAGGTGGGGGAAGCATAGGCACGAGGTTAGAAATTTAGGGGAAGGGATTACGTGATTAATTTGAACCTAGTATTACACAGGGATTTTATCAATCCTGGATCGATGAAAGGCAACGTAGTAGTGGTGGTGCTGGTGGTGGTGGTGGTGGAAGTTTCAAATTTTGGTACAAGTCGATTACATTGACTCCAGTGTTCAGCTACTACTTAATTTATCAGGCCACGAATGGATGAAAGCCAAAATTGACCTCAGTGGCATTTGAACACAGAATGAAAAGACGGGCGAAATCCTGTCGAGCATTTTGTGCAGCGTGCTAACGTTTCTGCCAGCTCGCTACCTTAAACAACAATAATAATAATAATAATAATAATAATGCATTCTACTGTAGGCACAAGGCCTGAAATTTTGGCGGAAGGGACTGGGGGACTGGTTGTTGTCATCTACCCCAGTATTCGACTGGTATTCATTTTTGTCGATTCCAGAGGAATGAAAGGCAAAGTTGACTTCGGCGGAATTCATGTATACATATACATATATATATATATATGTATAAATGTATATACATATTCACATATATACATGTATACATATATATACACAAATACATCACATTCACATACACACATATAATACAAATAACAAAAAGCACATGTGACTATTTTAGAATTAATGCATGTTCTCCACTGAAACCATTTGCATGAAGATGTCACACAAAGGACTGTGTGCATGTGTGTGCATACTATATATATATATATATATATATATATATATAGAGAGAGAGAGAGAGAGAGAGAGAGAGAGAGAGAGAGAGAGAGA
>NC_068992.1:59253251-59260150 GCF_001194135.2 Octopus bimaculoides
TATATATATATATATATATATATATATAGAGAGAGAGAGAGAGAGAGAGAGAGAGAGAGAGAGAGAGATAGAGAGAGAAAGAGAGAGAGAGAGAGAGAGGGGAAATATTGATGCCAACACCAGTGACATTGTGAAAGTCTGTGGGTCTGTGTGTGTGGTGGTAGATAGAAACAATGTTGATGTTTCAACTGTCACCTCATGGAATTAGTTAAAATTACGAAGACAAGTGAGGAGAGAGAGACAGAGCGACAGAGAGAGACAGAGAGAGACAGAGAGACAGAGAGAGACAGAGAGACAGAGAGAGACAGTGGCAGGCTGACATAGAGAAGTTCGATATCAAGAGCAAAGGTGGGGACATTTCATTTTAATTCAATTTTAAGTCTGAGAAGGGTTAAAAAAAAACCCAACAGTCTCCCAATGCCCCAGCTGGTCTTGTTTACACACATCTACATTTGATATATGTGTGTGTGTATTCATACATAAAAATACATACATCCATATAAATATATTATACATACATGTGTGCATGCATGCATACACACAAGCATGTGTACACAACGTACATTATATACACATACACACACACACATACATACATTATGTATGCATGCATATATGTATGCATATATTTATGTATACACACCACACACGTTAGCAAATATCTACAAATACAAACATATGTATATGTACACAACACACACTATATATACACATACACACACATTATATCTAAAAAAAAACTAGATTTTGTGTGTTTTTCTTGATTTTTTTTTTTTACCTTGAAATTTTTTTTTTAATTTTCTAATACCAGATCAATATTTCTAACTGAGAACAACACTATGTAAATGTTACGCGGAAATGAAATATTTTAGCCATTTATCTTCTGTAATCTTCATAACTCAACTTCTAACATACAACAACCCCATGTCTACTATCCTGCAATGTTGCATGTCCACACGTGCAGTGTTACACATCCACATGAGCATTGTCATACATCCCAATGTGCAATGTCACATGATCACGTATACTATGTATGTATACCCACACATACAATATTATGCATACAGTGTCATACAGCTACATGTATGTATGTTTATCTGTCGGACGACTTTACCTTTCATTCTTTCAGGGATTTGATAAATTAAGTACCAGTGGAGTACTGGGGCCAATATAATTGACTTAACCCCTCCCCAAAAATTTCAGGCCGTGTGCCTACAGCAGAAAGGACTGTTATTATTATTATTATTATTAATTTTTTTTGGCTTCTTAACCAATAAAGAAAGGATTATTATCATTGTTGCTATTATTGGTGTTATTTTCATTTTTATTATTATTATTATTATTATTATTATTATTATTATTATTATTATTATTATCATTATTATTAATATGATCGTCATCATTGTTGTAGTTGTACAACTAAAATGTGATTGTTTAATATAAGTTAGCTGATTCAGTGAGGTGTTTGACTTTGTGCGATGTCATCTGTGACAAACCAAGAACAGCAAAGTTGCAATCGTCTTGCATGCAGTGGTAGTGTGTTTGCTTCTTATATGAAGTACAGGACGGCACACTGCATCCTTCACTGCCGACAAACTTTTGGAACCCATGAGATGCTATTGTCTCCATCTTAACATGATGCTTGCGGTGTGCCGTAACTTTGGTTGTGTCTGTGCAAACAAAGTCACATTTCAGACAATGGTAATGCGAAGATTTCGCATCATATTGGCACTTGTGGTACTGGCATGAGAGACTTGCTCGGAACTGCTTAAAATCTTCCCCAATAATGCTGTCGATCCGTTCATGTCGCAACTTGTGTTGAACGATCCGTGAACGATCACTAAAACCATAGCCACAATCCTGCCGTCGACAATGGAAGTGCGTTACCATGTGTTTGTATGTACACCGTTGATATTTACAGTCTTCATTATATCTTATTCGAATGTAACCTTCTGGTACTCCTTCCGCTCGGTAAGTAGTAAGGGCACTGGTATTACAGGTTTCAGTTTCGGACGGCATCATGAGATGAGGCTGTTTCCTGTTCACTGTTACTTCGTCTTCAAATTCTTCACTTCCACTTGCTTTCCGTTTCCTGTGAGAACTGTCTAAATACAAGGAATTGTCATCATTCTCTTGGTCAATTTCTGACCTCTCTGTTGGAATACTCTCACCAAAAGAATTCATTCCGGAACACATACTGGGAGATCTTCGATCCATGTGACAACCTGTTGTCAGCCTTGAATCCAAATCAGATGATATTTTCACAGGATTATTTAATCCAGTGGAGAAAGATGAGGCTTTTTCTTCATCCAAGGTTTCTGCTTCTTCAGTAAAGTTCTTCACATGTTTGGAATTAATACTGAAGTTGCTATTCCCATCGTCAGACAAGTCAGTTGGCAAATTCTCTAACAGTGGGGGTTTAACTACATTAGAAAGGAACTTGAGCCCATGCCTGCTCAAGTGATACTGCAATCGGGCACACTCAGAAAATGCTTGGTTACACTGAAGACAATGGTAATGGTCTTTTTTCTTGAGCTTGCAGAAAGGACGGCCACAATTTTGATACACCGAAAAATGTATTTGGGTCCTGATGCTGTCCCAGTTTTGACATTGAGATGTACTTTCAATCTTCTTCTGCTGTAAGAGAAATGGTAAAGAAGGAACATCATTACAAGAAGAACTCCCAGATGTCTCAGCAGAACTGCAACTCAGAGAACTAATCTCACTGATAAGAGGAATGCTGATATTTACTCTGGGATTAGTAAGGTTACTACTGTTTGACACCAAGGTCTGTGACGGAATGGTAACTGGATATGGCTGGCTGGTAGGAATTGTAGATAAAGGATAAAATATCCCAGATGATTTGATCACTGCTTTAGTTGAAGAAGGTTGAATGGCTACTTTTGAAACGGCTGGCATGATTGGAACGTAAGTGGTGAGTTTGGTATTAGTGCATGTGTTGTTGTAGTTGTTGTTGTTTTTGTTATCGTTGTTGTTCGAGGAGTGATTTTGGTGCTTCTTATCATGCTGAACCATAGTGCTGTGTCTAACAAAAGAATAATCACAATGTGGTCGAGTGCAATGGAAATGTTTGTTTGCTTTGTTATAATGACAGTGATTGTATCGGCAATCTACATTGTGGTCGAAGAACTGAAAGCCCTCCAGTATGTTAACAAAACTGTGAAAATCCTTGATGTGCAAATTGAGGACATCCAATCGGTCTGTAGCATGGTGACAGCGGGGTTTTGTACAGTGATAATGTTCCTTCATAAAATATAAACACAGTTTGTCAAGACAATTTTGCCCAGCCTTGTAAACCTTGTAACTGTCAGTTATCGATGATGATGTTGCTGTTGTTGTTGTTGTTGATGTTGTCAGGTTATTTTGAAGGCCACTCACAAAACCATTTTGTTCTTCGCTGAATATTTTGAAGTGTTCTGAATGCATGGGTTCAAATTTGGTAACAGGTGATATGTCAATGCGGGAATATTTGGGGGGCCGTCCCCGCCGGGGTCTCGTGGCATCGAGGTCATACTTCACTAAGGATAGCTTTAACTTACTGGCCGTCACTTGGGGGTTGTGTTGGAGCTGGTAATGTTCAAGTCTTGCAAAACTAGCATCAGAGTAAGACGTGCTGAAGTTGCAGGCAGACTGAAAGAAAAAAACCCAAATATTTATGATATTAAACAAAAGAACAAGACAGAATATGATTATATTAAATGTCCCCTCACCCAACCTTGTGCAAATAAAGAATTATTATAATTACTATTTGCATAATGTTCCTGACAAACACCCTACTTCATTTTATGCAACTTTTGTCTAATTCCTCAGAGTTTTGTAAGATCCCAGCCTTAACATTTAATATTTTGTATACATATATGATGGATCTAATTGTCTTCAGCAGACAAATGAAGAAATTATTATTTGGTTTGCCTCAGGTTTGGTCTTATTCCTGGTAGGATTCATGTGGATAGCAGGTTACTATCTGTAACCTTAGGTATCCACAAATTTTCAGCAGTCTTTCAAGTTCTTAGAACCCTCCTGATAATCCTTGCTGTCCCTAAGAGACAAACTTACTGAAGGAGCTCTACCGGGTATTCTATTTCAATCTCCTTCAGCCATTTGTCTACATTTTGGCTTACTGTTCCAAAGCACCAATTATTATAGGCACAACCTTTACTATCCACATGCTTCAAATTCTTCCTATTTCAAATTTTAAGGGCTTGTATTTTCTTTGTTTTACTTTCTCTTTCTTTACAATCTTGGAACCAAATGGAAATGATGGGTCGATAAGCAAGCAACTTCACTTTTCCTCATCTATAATTGTTATATTTGGTCTATTATTTTGTAACTTTTTGTCCGTTTGTTGTTAATGTTGTTGTTGCTGTATTATTATTATTTATTTATTTATTTATTTTTATTTTTATTTTTATTATTATTATTATTATTATTAAGGCAGCAAAGTGGCAAAATCATTAGCATGCCTGACAAAATGCTTAGTGACATTTCATCTTTATGTTTTGAGTTCAAATTCCACTGCTGTCAACTTTGCCTTTCATCCTTTTTTTGGGGGATAAAATAAGTACCAGTTGAGCACTGGGGGTCAATGTAACCAACACTTAGCCCCTTCCCCGAAATTGCTGGCCTTGCGCCAAAAATTTAAAAACATTGTCTCATCATCATCATTATTAAGGCAGTGAGCTGGCAGAATCATTAGCAGGCCAGGCAAAATGCTTAGTGGCATTCCATCCGTCTTTATATTCTGAGTTCAAACACCGCTGAGGTCGACTTTGCTTTTCATCCTTTCGCGGTCAATAAATTAAGTATCAGTGAAACACTGCGGTCAATGTAATTGGCTAGTCCCTTCCCTCAAACTTTCAGGCCTTGTGCCTTTAGTAGAAAGGATTATTATTATTATCATTCAGTAGCCTTATTTTAATAACGTGCTTTCACTTCACTACCGAGCACAGCTCTGCGTGCCTTGGGTATGTGCTGTGGTTTGCTGTGATGCTTTTATGGTTACTGTATTGAAAGTGTTTTGCGTAGGATGTGTGCAGTGCTCAGTAGTGCAATTTTCTGTATGTTATATATATATTTGTAAGTCCTGGTATTTTTCTTATGTATTTGTTTGACTATTTTTTTTATCATACCTAATGGTAGGAATTGTTTCTGTTTTTAGATTCCACATTCAAGTTACCTCTATTTCCAGGTCTTTGTATTTTGAAAGTTTTTCCATTTCTTTTAGGGAAACGGTGTCATCTGCTGGTATTGATACATCAATTAGAAAGCATTTTTTTCCTTCATGATCTTTGACAACTATATCTGGTCTATTTGCCTTAATTTCTCTATCTCTGTGTATTGGCATATCCCATAGTATGGTTGCTTTCTCATTTTCTGTGACTTTTTCTGGCGTGTGCCTATACCATCTTTTTTTTACTGTTATTCCATAGTGTTGGCATTATTATTATTTTATTATTATTATGATTATTAAGGGGACTGAAGCCAAAATCACATGGTTGGGAAGCATGTCTCTAAATCACAGAAGTTATACCTTCAAATCAATTATTAATATAATAAATCGTTATAACTAATTATTTTAATTACTATTTTACTAATTATTCTAATTTCTATATTACCACATTACTAGCTATTTAATAATTCACATCCTGTTAAGGTCATATTTGCATTTTTTCCCATTCCATGGATCACCATAATAAGTAATAGTCAAGTACAAGGGGTACCTATTCCAGCATCAGGAATAGGGACTTTGTACCAATACCCTCCACCAACACAACCACCACCTTAATACCTTGTCTGTCCATCACCACCACCACCACTGCCATCACCAACACCACCATCACCACCACCATCATGAATATAATACAAATAGTCCACAAATATAAAAAAAACTTACATATTGGCAATGAAAGTGCTTCTCCTTCAAATTGAACTCGCACTTCTGTAGACATGGCTCATTAGATTTGTACAAGATGTAGCAGTTCGATGTGATATGGTCTTGGAGTTCATGGAATCTAAAAGAGAAATTCAGAATTAAGAAAAAGAAAAAGCCAAACATGGTGTCACCAGAGTGAGGAAGAGGAAGACAGAAGAAAGGACTGTAAAAGTTGATCTCAGGATGCTGAATAGCTTTGAAGGAAATGGTAAAAGAATACAATAATAAATGATGAAGAGACCCCCCAACTAACCATGCAAGAATGGAAAAAAAAACACTTGCCAAAAGTGCCACACTGTGAGATTGAACCTGAGACCAATTGGTTGGGAAGCAAGCTTTTTAACCACACAGCCATGCCTGCACCTATTGCTTAGGTACATGCATAGCTGTGCAGATAAGAAGTTTGCTTCTCAACCGCATTGTTCTGGGTTCCATCCCACTGTGTGGCAGCACTCTGGGTACATGTGTTGTACTATGGCCTTGGGCCAAGAAAAGCCTGGTGAATGGACCTGGTAGATGGAAACTGAAAGAAGCCACTCACAATCACCAGAAACATTTATCAAACTTTTATAGATATCAAAATTAGAAGACCATGAAATACGCTCAAGATATTGTTATGTCATCTACTTAATGTTATCAGCCAGAAAGACTCTATTTGCAAACTGATTACAATAACCCACTTTCACCACACAAACACACACACAGCAAAGTAAAAACAGTTTCATAAATAAAAGGAAACCAAAAAGAGACCTGGCATGTTCGCGTACTCCGTCTTTCGAGCGATACATCACTGTACAACCAAGCACTTGACAATGGTAATGGTCCTTGTAGAGATAGTCACAGCGTGGGTTACAGGGATCATTTGCAGTATACCTGGACGGATTACAGAACATAACAGATTAAATAACATACTAGCAAATACATACATACATATATATATATATAT
>NC_068992.1:59260622-59262325 GCF_001194135.2 Octopus bimaculoides
TATATATATATATATATATATATATATATATATATGGAGTAAAGCAACCATACTATGGTATATGCCAATACACACAGATAGAGAAATTAAGGCCACTAGGCTGGATATAGTTGTCAGAGATCAAATGACTGAAACAAGTAAAAGAAAAGAAAAGAAAACATATATATA
This sequence comes from Octopus bimaculoides, assembly GCF_001194135.2. Lineage (NCBI taxonomy): Eukaryota > Metazoa > Mollusca > Cephalopoda > Octopoda > Octopodidae > Octopus > Octopus bimaculoides. The sequence continues at coordinate 59,260,791 of NC_068992.1, forward strand.
TATAAGCACATTGATCATGAAGGATTCGAGAGAAATATTTAGTTTAAATACATAGAGAACAAAGATGTGTTGATGATGTTTATTGTATAAGGTGTGACTGTGTCCTCTTAACTGTTTCATGAAAGACAAAATTATTGTATTAAAAAAATGGTTGACAATGGTAGTGACGATAATGATGGTGGTGGTGATGGTGGTGTTGGGGATGAAAATGGTGATGATAAGATTGATGGCAATGATGATACTTATGATGATGATGATGCTAGCAACAATGATAATGGTAGCAATGACAATAAAAAAAATTTGATGATAATGATGATAGTGATGACGATGATGACGAAGATGATGATGATGATGATGATGACAAAGACAATGATGACAAAGATGATAATGGCAACAATGATGAGAGTAACAGTGGTGATCATCATCATCATCGTTTAACGTCCGCTTTCCATGCTAGCATGGGTTGGACGATTTGACTGAGGACTGGTGAAACCGGATGGCAACACCAGGCTCCAGTCTGATTTGGCAGAGTTTCTACAGCTGGATGCCCTTCCTAACGCCAACCACTCAGAGAGTGTAGTGGGTGCTTTTACGTGTCACCCGCACGAAAACGGCCACGCTCGAAATGGTGTCTTTTATGTGCCACCCGCACAAGCCAGTCCAGGGGCACTGGCAACGATCTCGCTCGAAAATCCTACAGGAGCCAGTCAGGCGGTACTGGCAACGGCCACGCTCAAAATGGTGCATCTCATGTGCCACCCGCACAAGAACCAGTCCAGGGGCACTGGCAACGATCTTACTTGGCTTGCCGGGTGATGGTGATGATAATGACAAAGACAATGATGATGATGTCAATGATGGTGGTGATGATGATGACAAACTATGCCTCACCTTTTCAGATAGGTTTTCCAGTTTTCATCCTTGTCTCTCCTATCCCCAGCTCTCACCTGTCCAACATTAACAGAATTGCTGTTCATGTTGAGGACAAGATGGCTGGTGTAAAGTTCCGACTTGGCACAGTTCACTGGAATCAGTAGGTTGAGAGAGTTGTTCAAAGAATCTCCACTGAGTTTGGAAGCCCTCATGGCCAGTGTTCCAGAAGGTTCTGCACAAGAAACCGCCATGTTGCAACCGGAATCATCGTCCTTGGGAGATGCAGAGTCTTGACGGAAAGACTGAAACTGAGGTGGATGCCGTTTCTCATCCATATAACTGAAATCTTCTTCAATTTTGGCTTCTTTCTTTATACTTTTGATATTAGTCTCTAGAGATATGTTCGAAGAAGCAGTTTTAAGACACAAAGAATTTGATAAGATTGATTTGTCCAAGCTACTACCACTGCCATTATTATTATTATTATTATTATTATTATTATTATTATTATTATTATTATTATTATTAACCATTGCAGTCAGCGAGGATTTTTGAGATGGTACCACAGAGGAGGATGAAGAAATACTTGGCGTGGTTGTCACATCTGTACTGGATTTGTCACTAGCTGCTTCTCCACCTCCTCCAAGACCTGTTTCAGCCTC
>NC_068992.1:59262889-59270504 GCF_001194135.2 Octopus bimaculoides
ATATATATATATATATATATATATATACATGTAATACAAATAATAAATGAGTATATGCATATTTACGTACATGTATGTACATACTTACATCTACTTGTATGTATAGATGCATATCTGGGTACAGGACATTGTAAACAAAACGTAGACAAAATGATAAACGAGTACAGAAAACACACGGGCCACATAGAGAAAATCTCCTTCATCAGCTGCCCCCATTCTAACACAGGCGTTTCGAAGTGTAGGGCAGGACGCATCGTTAAAATGGCTCTTCCCTCCGACCACAAATTAAATTTAAATTAAATTCAATTCAAATTAAATTTCTATCCTGGAGGAATGTAGTGGCGGACAGAAAACAAAACAGGAAAACGAAACAGTGAGAACAAACAAAAAAGGTTATACGGCCAGACGTGAAAAAAATATATGTGCTGGACGCTGTGAAGCAACGAACTGGAAAGGAGACGAGATCAATATGTATCTGGACTGTGGCCATAGTAACAAAGCTAAAGCAGGCAGAGTGAAGCCGTTTGGCAAAGATTGACCTTAAACTCTACTGTGCATGTGCACTAAGTTTTAACATTGTAGCTCACTTCTTCTGTTTACAGCAGTGCTTGGAAGGAACATGTGTAACATGTCGTTTACAGCAGTGCTTGGAAGGAACATGTGTAACATGTGATTGTCACATTGACAAAGACAGAGAAAGTTGTCAAGGCGATACCAGCTCAGAGGCCTAAGCAAAGTTTCAGAAAGTGTATGGAGAGGAGTGTATGAGCCACACACAAGTGTACGGGTGGTTCAGATCTTTCCAAGATGGCCGAAAATATTGATATTGAGAAACGTTCTGGGAGACCTGGAACAAGCAGAACTGAGAAAAACATCATAGATGTGCATGTAGCTGTGAGAGGAAATCATTGAATCACCATCCATGAGTTATCAGAGAATGTGTAGATCAGTTATGGTTCAGTTCAGTCCATTATCACTGAAGATTTGGGTATGAGATGCGTGTCTGCAAAGTTTATGCAAAAATTGCTTTCAGCTAACCAAAAACTCACTCAGGTTTCAGTTGTACAAGATCTCCTTGATTGTGTTAAGAACGATGAAAACTTTTTGAAAACTTTGTGTTGGCCTCTGAGCAGGTATCACGAAGCTTTTGGCAAAATTTGATGCAGATTCTCTGCTCAACTTTCCCTGTCATTGTCAATGGAACGATCACACACTACACACCTTCCTGTATTGAAGGTCAATCTGTGCCAAGCAGCTTCACTCTGTGTCCTTTAGTTTCGTTACTATAGCAACAGTCTGGATACTTATTGATCAGACCATAGACACACACACACACACACACACATATATATATATATATCCATTAGATTGGTTCTATGGATAAAGCAAAGCACAAACAATGGATGTAACAGAATAAAATTAACTTTTAAACAAACACATACACACACAGAAGCCCACACATAATGATATAGATAAAAACTTAACATATGCCACAGCCCATAGCCTATAACAGACATCGGTAGAACAGCGTGCGTGTGTGTGTGTGTGAGAGAGAGAGAGAGAGAGGGTGTGTTAATATTACTGACCAGGTCTGATACAGTGGATGTGATTGCTGACTTTAGAAAAACGACATTGAGAGAACTTGCAGTGTTCATACTTCATAAATTTCTTGAAACCATCCCGTCCCAGCAGTTCATCTTTCTGGTGGTAGCTCTTGTGTTTTTCTGGAAAGAAAAACAAAAGAATTAAATAAAAATATATATGTATGTATGATTTCTGACACCTTGTAAGATAGGCATAGCACATAAAGAGAGCTATGTGTTGTAGTATGGTCAAGTGGTAGAATTGTAAGACCATGTGACAAACGCCATACAGAAATTCTTGTGGTTTTTTTTGCATTCTGAGTTCAAATCCTATCAAGGTCACATTGTGTCTGAATAAAATACACAGGAAGCTGTGTGGTTCTTGCTTCCAAACCATGTAAGATCAGGTTCCATCCCACTGTGTGACACTTTGGGTGTCTTCTACAATAGACCCAAGCTGCTGTTGCTGTTGGCACTCCGTCGCTTACGACGTCGAGGGTTCCAGTTGATCCGATCAATGGAACAGCCTGCTCGTGAAATTAACGTGCAAGTGGCTGAGCACTCCACAGACACGTGTACCCTTAATGTAGTTCTCGGGGATATTCAGCGTGACGCAGTGTGACAAGGCTGACCCTTTGAATTACAGGCACAACAACAGAAACAGGAAGAAAGAGTGAGAGAAAGTTGTGGGGAAAGAGTACAGCAGGGTTCACCACCACCATCCCCTGCCGGAGCCTCGTGGAGCTTTAGGTGTTTTCACTCAATAAACACTCACAACGCCCGGCCTGGGAATTGAAACCGAGATCCTATGACCGTGAGTCTGCTGCCCTAACCACTGGGCCATTGCGCCTCCACTGACCCAAGCTGACAAATGCTTTATAAGCATGTATGTGTGTGTGTGTATAAGTGTATATAAATGTAAGTGTGTGTACACTTATCTTGGCGGTGTATGATGGCTCCAAATGACCATCACTGTCAAACAAGCAATGCCTATTCCCAGCTTTCCATATGAAATATCTAATCAAGGAGAAATATTACCTTGTTTGAAAATAGGCGAGGGTTGGTGAGAGGTGAAGCATCCAGCTGAAGAAAATCTGCTTTAACGAATTCTGTCTCACCCACACAAGCATGGGAAAGTGGACATTAAACATTAATGGTGATAGTCGTGTCTGGATTATTTTTACTCAGTCAGGGCTGACCTGAGGCTAACCAAAACTACTTGATTTCTCATGGCCCCGAAAAGATGAAAATGGCAAAAGTTGACCTTGGCAAGATTTGAAATCAGAACATTAAGAGAAATGGATAAATATGAAAAAAACTACCACTTCTGTTGCTAATCACCACTGCAACTGCCACCACCCCTACCCCACATACACACACATACACTCATTCACACACTCACACTCATTCACACACACACACTCATTCACACACACACACACTCACACATGCATGCGTGCATGCACACACACATGCACACATGCACGCACACACACACACACACAAAGCACCCACCACACCAACCTAATTAGTACTAATAAATAAACGAGTAATTTAATCAACCACAGATTTTCCTTCTAACTAAGCGTTAACAGACGATAAACTCATTACTTTGACATTAAAATCTTAATTCTGTTTTAAAAATATAATTCATTTAAAAATACTAAAATTAAATTAAGTTTAAAATGTAAAGAAAAACCAAAATAAATGAAATAAATGCAAATCAGTTTTTTTTTTATTTTGTAAAAAAAACAGAACAATTTTATAAATGCAAGCATGGCTGTGTGGGAGGAAGCTTGCTTTCCAACCACATGGTTCTGGGTTCAGTCTCACTGTGTGGCACCTTGGGCAAATGTTTTCTTCTAGAGATCTAGGTTAACCAAAGACTTGTGAGTGGGTTTGGCAGATGGAAACTGAAAGAAACCAGTTGTGCCTACTCTGTAATGTGGTTGGCATCAGGAAGGGCATCCAGCTGTAAAACCCACACCCAAAATAGACAGGGGAGCTTGGTGAGACCCTCTCACTCACTAACTCGTGTGAAACAATCCAATTAATGCCAGCCTGGAAGACAGACGTTAAATGCTTATTTATTCACCGTTATTTTCAATTAATCATACATCATCTCATTGTTCAGAGATTTCAATGGTCTCATTGTTTAGTTTTAGAATAACACTGTTGGTAATATACCGTGCTTGAGAAGACCTGTCAAGCCAAGTAAGATCGTAGTTGTGGTTGATACCGCTATTTCATAACTGGTATCCATGTTGGTGGCACGTAAAAAGCACCTTGGAGTGGTTGGCATTAGGAAGGGCATCCAGCTGTAGAAACCTTGCCAAATCTGACTGGAACCTGGTGCAGCTCCCCAGCTTATCAGTTTTCAGTCAAACCGTCCAACCCATGCCAGCATGGAAAACAGACATTAAATGATGATGATGATGATGACTGTTGAGTAGGTGTGAGAGGCTAAATCTGGCTGGTCTGAACATAGAACAGGTAGAATATTTAGACCAAATATGGCTGGTTTAAAAGTTAACAGGTTAAGAGAAGTAATTTCAATAGCTCTCTGTTCATATGATAAATGGACATTGGATGCTAAAAGTAAAGAAACAATTCATGGTTTTTTGAAATAGAAATGGTGCAAATGGATGCTCCTCATTCCATAATGGTACAGGAACACAAGTGTGGTTAAGATGTTTGCTTCATGAACATGTGGTTTTAGGTTCAGTTACACCACACAGCACCTTGGACGAGTGTCTTCTACTGTAGTTCTGGATAGACCAATGCCATGTGAGTGGATTTGATAGACTAGAACTGTATGGAAGACTACCATGTGCATGTGCGCATGTCCATCTGTATGTGTGTAGGTATGCATGCATGCATGTGTGTGTGCATGCATACATGCATATATATATATATATATATGTGTGTGTGTGTGTATGTGTGCCTTTGTGCTGGTCTCCCCACCACTTGACAGTGTTGTTTATTTAGTCCACATAACTTAGCAGTCAGCAAAAGAGACTGATAGAATATGACTCGATCAGACTCAAAAAATAAGCTCCGGGGTTGATTTGTTCAACTGAACTTTTCAAGGTGGTGCCCCAGCATGGCCACAGTCCAATGACTAAAAACAAGTAAAAACAAAAGAATTAAAGAATACAAAACATCTGAATAATAATGGATGTTAGGAAGTTAAGAAGGAAACTACTGGGAAGACTGCAAACCACAAAACTCGTTTGCTAATTGGTGAAAGACTAGAGAACTTCAATCTTTAATAATGCACAACAGGTATGCAGAGCAAAGTGAAAAAAAACCCAAAGTGTGTTGATCATGGATAGACATACAACTGCAGCTGTTTGTTGTCATAGTAACCAGTTCCCTTTCAAATAAAACCACCCTCACACCAAAGTCTAGGGAGCAATATCAGACCTCACTCACCCATATCAGCTTTGTTTTTGAACGTGTATTTACAATCTGAACGCCGACAATGGAAGTGTGTTGTGCGTTGTCCGTAGAATGAACAGCTGGGAGTGCCGCAGTCCTCGGTGGCTCGGAATCGTTGGAAACCTTCCTGAATGATAGCAGAATCTTTTCGATGGTAGTTGGCGTGCATCTGGACATCAGATGTACTAATGTAGACTTTATCACATGGTTGCTGAAAGAAGAAATGCAAAAGCATTTGTTTTTAAAGACAATAAATACCCTTTACAAATAAGGAAAAACCCTTTAAGCTGAATGAGACTAAAACTTCAAACGTGATGAAAATTTGAGTGATTAGACATGCTTTCCTACTAATGAATTCCTGATCAATGAATGGCTGAATCAACACCTACGTGCGTGTGCACACACACACACACACACTGCTCAGTCAAGGCTCACCTGGGTCTAAGCAGCTTAAAAGAGCAACACATTGGGTCCTTGAACAAGACACTTTATTTCACATTCTCTAGTCCACTCAGCTGGCAAAAATGAGTTGTACCTGTAATTCAAAGGGCCAGCCTTATCACACTCTGTGTCATGCTGAATCTCCCTGAGAACTTCATGAAGGGTATGCACGTCTGTGGAATACTCAGCCACTTGCACGTTAATTTCACAAGCAGGCTGTTCCATTCATTGATCAGATCAACTGGAACCCTCAGCATTGTAACCGACGGCATGCCAGTGTCGTGTGTGTGTGGGGCGGGGGCATACATTTGGTAGAGTACAAATTTATTATTCTTTAACAAGAATGTAAACATCAAAATTTGCAAGAGATTTGAATAAAAAAAGACTGCAAAAAGTAAATACTTCATATCATTTAACCTCATGTTCTGCAATCTGTGACATGACTCCAGCATTGACCAGTGTTGCTACAGTAGTTTTTTTCATTTTTGGTCTTTTTTTATTAGTAACTGATGCAGAGATGAGGTCAGGTTTTTTGCTTCTTTTCTTTCCTAACAAACAGACCAATGGAAGCACAAACAGCTGACACTCAGCCTTTCGATATTAAAAAAATCAAGGGGAAGACATGTTTGATGCATAAAATATTGACATTTAGCTTCAATAGTTTGTTTCCTCCTTTTTTCAAACAAAATCAGAGATTTTAAGTAAACAGATCAAAAGAAATTAACTCCTATATATAAATAATGGTGCTGCCATTATTAGAATGTCGGCTAGAATTGGCACAGGAATGGCTGTATGGTTAAAATATTTGCTTTCCAACCCACATGGTTTCAGGTTCAGGCCCACCACATGACAGGCTTCTTTCAATTTCTGTCTATCAAATCCATTCTCAAAGACTTTGGTTTGCCCAAGGCCATATAGAGGACACTTGCTCAGGGTGCCACACAGTGAGACTGAGCCCAATATCACATGGTTAGAAAGCAAGCTTTTCAATCACACAGCTAACCGTGCCAATGCCTGTATTGTTTTACCCACATTCTTATATCCCAATACATTTGGAATAGTAGTGAAGAGACTGTAAGGTGGAGGATTCTTAGAGTCATTTGACCAAAAATAGGAAGCAAATTACCTGCAAACAGTGGTAATGTGTTTGGCGTCGGTTGTGAGAACAATTTGGGTAGAGCGAACTACAATTATCCATGGGGCTGTAACGCATGAAACCATATTGAAGAGAATCATCTCTTTTCTTGTGCCATTTAAAGTGACGAACCATTTCTTCCTTTTTGGAAAACACCTGTAAAACATACAGACACAATAAGAACAGACTGTAATGAAAGAAATATTTTTAAAACAACCCATAAGAAATATCATTACTTGTCATATCAGCATCAGATTTTTAAGCAGATTAGTATTTCTCAACTGGGGTCTACATGACCTTTGGGGATCAACAAGGGGTTGTTGGAAAATTCCTGGCTCCAAGGGTATTATGAAAGGCCTGGTTAGAAGTCTGAACTCCTGAGTTCTTTTACAGGGCTTAGGAAAACTAAAGGACCACTGCAATAAGTGTGTGAATCTGAGAGGAGAGTGTGTTGAATATAATCGTAATTAACTGATCTTACTGTATTTTCTTTTACCCAAAGCCAGGAACTTTTCAGCACCCCCTCATACCTAAATATAGGGGCTGGGTATGAGAGGGTGCTGAAAAGGGTTAAACACGGCCTCTTTAATGCTCTGAGCTCAAACATATATATATATATATATATATAGACATATATCTATATCTATATATATATATATATATAATAAAGTAAAGTTGTGGAATACCGTACGAGTGGAAATATATATGAAAGAAGGTTTGAAAATGCACTTATTTTTAAAAAATATTTATTTACTTAACCGGTTTCACTTTTTTAGAAAAAGATTATCAAAAGTCTTTGAGAATAATAAAAAATGTTAAAAAACAGTCTGAGTATTAAAATGCATATATACATTCTTTGATGATAAAATATATTTAAAGTATAAAGCTTTGTATGAACTTTGTAGTGTTACATACTGATTGTCATATTAAGGTGAAATTGTTAAAAACAGTGTATGAAAATACACATATGGAAAAATACATATACATATACATATTCTCATACATATTCTTTGAC
>NC_068992.1:59270821-59271913 GCF_001194135.2 Octopus bimaculoides
TATATATATATTAACGGGCTTCCCCACAGTTTCTGTCAACTGATTTCACTCACAAAGCATTGGCCAGCTCAGAGCTATTTCTAGTAAAGGAGGACATTTGCTGTGTAGTGGGACTGAACCTGAAACTACATGATTGTAAAGCAAACTTCTTAACTACACAGCCACTCCTCCACCTATGCTATTTTATAGATCTGATCTTAAAAGATATGTCTAAGTTGACCTCAGAGAGATTTGAGCTCAGAACATTAAAGAGGCTGTGTTTAACCCTTTAGCATTTAATCCAGTCGTATCTGGTCCAAATATTCTTCTTCTTTTTTGTTCAAACTGTCAACATTTGGCCTGTTACGCCTACCCTACAATGTCATTCAAAAAATATACAATCACATCATTGCAATATCAAAGTCGCAAAATAATGCATGATGAATTCAAAACAATGAGAATAAAAAAGCATTACATTTGACAGAGTCATCTGAATGCTAAATAGTTAAACACCACAAGGCACTGTAACAATTCTATCCCTCCACTGCCGTCGTGAGCATTGTCAAACAAGGCAGCAAGTCTTACCTTATAATTGCAGTCAAAACAATGATAATGTTCACGGTAGTGCATGTCTTTGCAGTGGGACACACTGCATTCTGTGCTGCTACTGAATCTGTCAAAATAAAAAGGACGAAAAACATTGTACTTCTTAAGTACTCAAAAATCATTAGCATTATTAATTTACATCCATTTATCATGCTAGCGTCGGTTGAAGGATGAAAGGAGAGAGATGAGCAATAGCAGAAGCGGACAAAGGCAAGAGTAGATGATGGCTAACAGTAGAAGGGATCAAAAAGTAAATATACATAACATTTCTGTTATAATTCTTGATGGAATTGGTCTGACTCATGTTATTGCACAACGAACAGGATTTACCTCTTTCATGGGTGTTTTTGAGGATGCAGCGTTCAGAAACTCCAGTGGAGTTTTATTAGAGGTACTGGCCGAAAAATAAAATAGAGGTACTGGAAAAAGAATAAAATAGGCGAGGAGTCGCAACAGCGGCGCAATAGCCCAGTGGTTAAGGCAGCGGACTCGCGGTCATAGGATCGC
>NC_068992.1:59271923-59272364 GCF_001194135.2 Octopus bimaculoides
AGCAGGCTGTTCCGTTGGTTGGATCAACTGGAACCCTCGATGTCGTAAGCAACAGAGTACCAACTAACTAACTGGCCAATATTTCCCTAGGCAGAATTTGAACTCAGAATGTAAAGACAGACAAAATGCTGCTAAGCATTTTGCCCAGCATGCTAACGAGTCTGCCATCTCACCAACCTCAATAATAATAATTATCCTTTCTACTATAGGCACAAGGCCTGAAATCTGCGGGAGGGAGATAGTTGATTACATCGACTCCAGCGTTTCACTGGTACTTAATTTATCAACTCCGAAAGGATGAAAAGCAAAGTCGACCTCGGCGGAATTTGAACTCAGAACGTAGCAGCAAACCCAAAGTCTTCTAAGCATTTCAACCGTCATGCTAACAATTCTGCCAGCACACTACCTTAATAATAATAATGATGACAATGGTGGTGGTGG
>NC_068992.1:59273117-59276089 GCF_001194135.2 Octopus bimaculoides
GTGAGAATGAAATGAAAGAAATATAGAAAAAAAGAAAACGAAGGGGGGGAAGAAGTAAATGAAGGAAAGAAAAATGGAATAAGAAAAGAGGAAGAGAGAGGAAAGGAGGAATGAAAAGAATGAAAGAAAGAAGGAAAAAAAACTGGATGGAATGAAAGAAAGAAAAAAAAAAAAAGGAAATAAAAAAAACAAACCAAAGAAACAATAAAAAAATTACATAACCACCACTATTACCATTCTCTCTCCCTCTCTCTCTCTCTGTCTCTCTACCTTTCTCTCTCTCCCTCTCTCTCTCTCCCTTTCTCTCTCTCTCTTTCTCTCTCACTCTCTCTCTCTCTCCATCAGTCAATCTTTTTTCTGTCCCTATCTATCCTTCCTTCCCTCTCTCCTTCTGCCCCTCTCTATCCTCGTCTTTCTCTCCTTTTCTTGTTCCTATCTATCTCTCTGCCCCTCTCTTTCTCTTTCCCTCTCCCCTGCTGCCTCTCTCCCTCTATATATATATCTCTCTCTTTTCCTGTCTCTCCATCTGTCTTTCTTATGTCTCTATCTATCCCTTCCTCTTTCACTCCCTCTCCCTATCCCTCCTCTGTGTCTATCCTTATCTTTCTCTCCTTTTCTTCTTTCTATCTATCTCACACTCCCTCCCATTCTCTCTCTCTCTCTCTCTCTATATATATATATATCTATATATATATATATATATATATATATCTTCCTATCTATCTGTGTATCTCTCTCTCTCTCTCTCTCTCTCTCTCTCTGTGGTAATTAAATTTCCTTCGTAGACATAATGATGTTGTTAATGTCGTTAATGTTGTAAGCTCAGCAGCTGATTTGAACATAATCTAACAGATTTGTGTCCAAAGAGTTGTTCCAGTCATGACCACCTCCTCTTTTTTTATTTTTTACAGACATAGTCTATAGGACTTTCTGCCGGCGGCACTACCACCACCACCACCACCACCATCCCATTAACCTCACCACCACTTCTATGGTTGCTTGATCTACTAGAAATAGCACTAAAAGCACCATATCATGTTTAGACAATGATAAGGACACACACTCAGCAATGTAGTCCAAGTTACACTATGATTAGGAAAGAAAGAAAAAGCAAAAGGCAGAGCAGTCAGATGTGAATCTTAATCGTAGGTGTTGTCTCCACAGCAACAGCAACAACAGCAACAAAAGCAGCAAAAAAAGCAACAGCAGCAGCAGCGGCAGCAACAATAACAACAAGTGACAGCAGCAGTAGCGACAACAGCAATATCAAAAGCAAAAAAAGCAGCAGCAACAACAACAACAGCAGCAACAGCAGCAGCAACAACAACAACAACAACAACAGCAATACCAAAAGCAACAAAAACAGCAGCCACAATGGCACCAGCAGCAGCAGCAGCAACAGCAGCAGCAGCAACAGCAGCAGCAACAATAAAAAGAACAAAAGCAACAACAACAACAACGGCGACAGCAGCAACAGCAGCAGCAGCAACACCACCAGCAGCAACAGCAGCAGCAGCAACAATAAAAAGAACAACAAAAACAACACCAAAAAAAAAACAACGGCGACAGCAGCAACAACAGCAACAATAAAAAGAACAACAAAAGCAACACCAACAACAGCAGCAACAACGGCGACAGCAGCAGCAATAATTCCTGTTATTGTTATCTCATTCCATTCCTCTTCCACCCCCACCCCCACCCTTATTCCCTATCCTCTTCCTCCTCTCTTCTACCATTACCGCTCCCATCATCTCCACTGACCTCTATCTGATGTGACCTTTAACCTTTAAACACTACATCTTTCCAAACGTGATCATCCAGCTGGTTCCTCTTATTTCAAGAGACAATCTTTTACACAAGAACTGCTAATGATGATGATGATGATGATGATATCATTTCATTTCCCTGGGTTTTAATTGGATTCAGATTATTAAAAACACTGGTTAGTTCGTTAAGAAATACTTTAATTAGATCATTATTAGCAAATTAGATACAGCCAACATCGCCACCACAGATATCTGTGTACCTTTCTCTGTGTGTGTGTGTGTGAAATATGTGTATGTATACATATATACACAATTATATATATATAAACACACACATACATGTAGGTACGTACATTGTGCATATGCATACACACCTCTCTCCTTCACACTCTCTTTCTTTTCTCTCTCTATATAATATATATATATATATACATATATACATACATACATATATGTACACAACTATTGTTGTTGGCACTCCGTCGCTTACGACGTCGAGGATTCCAGTTGATCCGATCAACGGAACAGCCTGCTCGTGAAATTAACGTGCATACACACACTTACACACATACATGCATACAGGCACACACACATATATAGAAACACATATAGATTATAATGCTTGTAATGCAAATGTGGGTATCATGTGCGTGTGTGTGTGTGTGTGTGTGTGTGTTTGTGTGTATCACTTATTAAACACAAGATTTAAATGTGAGCTGCTATAAGTTTCATGCTCAGGAAGTACAATAATTGGACATGCTTATATAGTGTGCCATGTACTATTCTATGATCATTCATCCCATCTGATTACTGTATTATCCAACCATGAAACTTAGAGTAGTTCACTTATAAATACTGTGTTTCTTAAATGACACTTATTTCTCACTCGACGGAGTAATTTTCCTGTTGATCCCAACAACAGAACAGTATATTATATATATATATATATATATATATATATATATAGCTAATGTTAATTTTTTATCCTTCATATGTTTTATATTTTTTTATCCATATTTAAAGTTCTTAGTTCAGTATGAAGAGTGATCTGTGCCTGAAAAACGTGTGTGGATTTCCAGACACGTGAACCTATTAGTAGTGCCCGAAGATATGTACTGTGGTCCTTAAACAGAAATGTTTGACTCTCACCAGATGGAGTGCACTCTTTGTTGAATTATGCCATGAACAAATATATATATATTGCTG
>NC_068992.1:59277019-59277605 GCF_001194135.2 Octopus bimaculoides
ATATATATATATATATATATATATATATATATATATATATAAGTAGGGTTAGCAGTTGCAATAACCATCTAAGGGATAAGAGTATCCATTATTACTACCAGTATAAATTACCTATGTTAACCCTGGGCATGGATATGCAAAGCACATTATGCTCATAGGATATAGGCAACAACAAAATAAACAAGAGTTTATCAGAAATCAAATTTAAAATATGCAGAAAAAGGAGAAAACTTTTGATCAATAAACAAATTGACCACCATCAGTTATTACATTTTATTTTTAATATAAAATTTTGACATTGCTTACAGCCGTTTCTGCTACCAATGTCAGTCAAGGCCGTGAAAGAAAATTATGAGAATAATATCCGTCATCTTTTATAGCACATCCAATCTGGTACATAGAGCTTCATCAGAGTAAATACAAATGTGTAAAATAAAGGAAGAGAAGAGGGAAGAGGAAAGAACAGGGGTTCGAGATGGGGAAATAAGGCTTCATAAACTAGAATCATACCATTTTGCAGTGTAAAGCTTGAAGTCGATGAGCAAATGAATAAACTATATATATATATATATATATATATATATAT
>NC_068992.1:59277977-59283981 GCF_001194135.2 Octopus bimaculoides
TATATATATATATATTATAGCAGAGGCTCCAGCAAATAAGATCTGAAGAAGGAATTCTAATTCCGAAATATCATCGGACTATAGATAACCAAGTTACAACTGGTATAGAGTCCATTTTTTGTTCTATAGTGCATTGTTATACCTTTCTAAACTTTTTATTCTTTACAAACAATACACAATGCTTCAAGCGAACTACAATACTCTCTTATATATATTAATTTATGTATATATTAATATTATCTCAGTTGAAAAAACTTCGATAATGAAAATATGTTAATAATTACCAGGGTAGCAAAAATTACACGAAAACTGGGATATCATACCCGGTTAATAGGTAGAAATACTACTGTTTTAGTATCCACTTGGACGGAGTTCAAGGAAGCAAATAATGCCCATCCTGTCACCAACCCTCAGCTGTTTCTAAGCAAGGTAATATTTTTCTACAGCTAGGCATGTTTCCAGAAAAATTAGAAACAACTGCTTGTATGACTGTGATACTCATTTACAACTATTATATGATGTCAAAACAAGGAAACACAAATACACTCACACAAACACGCACATTCACACAAACACACGCACACATAAACAATGGGTACAGGCATGGGAGTTTGATAAGAAGTGTGTTACCCACCCACATGGTCTTCAGTTCAGTACAACAGTGTGACACTTTGAGCAAGTGACTTCTTCTGTTGCACCAGCAAGACCAAAACCTTCTGAATGGATTTGGTACTCAAAACTGAATGAAGCCTGATGTATATCTATAAAAATATATTCATTTAGATTAATGAATATTTTATGCTACATGTTATGTAAGACATATCGACTTTAGCTTGGAAACATACGTAGTTTTGATTCACCTTTCCTGTTCCTTACACGCTTTGATTTATATTTGTATAATCAGCAATTGTGTTGCTATAGCACGAGTTGCATCATGGCAGTCATCTTATTGAGATTTCCATCTGTTTCAAAAGTGTCGTTGTATAATCTGCTTTTGGTCATCTGTACAAACAGTGTACAGGCTTGATACTTACTACCAAGATCTTTTTGGACTGCACAAAGTTATGACTCTGTGTGCGTGTGTGTGTGTGTGTGCATCTACTTTTCTGGATATCACATGATTGTTATAAACAAGCACTGCCATCATATAGGCCATGTTCTTCGTTTGTTGTCTTACATAGAAAAACTATCTGGTGATGGACAAATATTACCTTGCTTGGATACAGGTGAGGGTTGATGACAGGAAGGGCATTTGGCCATAGAAAAATCTGCCTTGCCCAATTCCATTCAACCCATGCAAACATAGAAAAGTGGATGTGGACATGATGATGATGACAATAATGATGGTGGAGGTGGTGGTGGTTGTAGTGGTGGTAGTGGTGGTGGTGGTAGTGGTGGTGGTGGTGGTAGTGGTGGTGGTGGTGGTTTCGGTGGTGGTGGTTTCGGTGGCGGTGTTTTTCACCATCATGACGTAAAACAAGAACAAACTAAATAAAGAATAATAGGGTTAAAAAAAAAGAAAAAGAAAGTAAAAACGAAAGAAAAAAACATGAAGGAAACAGCAATAAAAAAGAAAAAAGATAACAGGAAGAGAATGACAGAAAGAAAAAGAAAAACAAGAGAAGAAATAAAGAAGAGAGAGAGAGAAAGAGACTAGATTACTGTAATTAATAATTGAAGTCAATAAATAACTTTATTTTTCCCCAATAATTTACAAACAGGTCATTTTAATATATTTCTTATTGGAGATTATTTTTATATATGACAGTTTTTATTGCTAGATTTTATTAGCTTTTTTACGTGGGCTGTTGATGTTGAGTTTTTGTTTTATTGCAGTTTTTATATAAGTTGTTTGTGTTGATATTTATTAAAGGTATTTTTGAAATTCTTTTTACAATATTTGTAATGAAAATGGTTTCATTTTATTGTTAATTCTTAATATTGTACTAGATTTTATTACACTTTTAAGTGTATTTACCCATTTATTTTGTTTATTTTTATTGTTTCATTCTTTTTTATTCTTTTACTTGTTTCAGCTATTTGACTGTGGCTATGCTGGAGCACTACATTGAAGAGTAGACAATTTCTGCTACCTAGGGGACTAAATTAGTAGTAGTGGAGGATGCACAGAGATTGTGATAGCTAGAATAAGAATAGGATGGAGGAAATTCAGAGACCTGTTACCTCTGTTGACCACAAGGCTTCTCTCTCCGAGTGAGAAGAAGATTGTATGATGCAAGTATACAGACAGCAATTCTACGTGGTAGTGGGATGTGGGCCCTGAATGCAAAAGACATGTGAAATTTAGAAAGGAACGAAGCTAGTATGCTCCACTGGATGTGTATTGTAAGTGTACATGCTTGACAGAGTGCTAGTGTTTTGAGGGAGAAGTTAGGAATAAGAGGAATTAGTTGCTGTGTGCAATAGAGAAGACTGTGCTGGTTTGGTTATGTGATGTGGATGGACGTTGAGAGCTCCATGAAGAAGTGCCAATCTCACAAAGCAGATGAAACATGTGGAACCCAAAAAGACATGAGATGAAGTACTGAAGAACGACCTCAAGATGCTGAACCTTTCCAGGAAGATGATGAAGGACCGAGATACCTGGTGCCTTGCTGTAACATGAGGAAGTGGGAAACATAGAAAGACATGAGATGAAGTTCTGAAGAACGACCACAGGATGCTGAAGTGTTGAAACTGGTCCCTCTGGCGTGAAGCACTCATGGTGATACCACATAAAAACACCCATGCAGTGCTACATAAAAAGTGCCCATGTGGTGTCACATAACCACCTGTGTAGTCCCATATAAATGCATCCATATAGCACCACGTAAAGAACCCATGCAGTTCTGTGTAAAAACATCCAGCATACTCTGTAAAGTGGCTGGTATTAGGAAGGGCATTTAGCTGTAGAAATCATACCAAATCAGACCGAGGCCTGGTGCAGCTCCCCTGCTTGACATCTCTGGTCAAACCATCTAACCCATGCCAGTGATATATACATACATGATTAATAAAATAAAATAAAAACAGAGAAATAAAGACAAAAAGAAAAAAAACAACGCAAGGACATGGTACATGCAAAGTATTAGAAGATGGTCAGGAAAGGAAAGAAAGGGTGTTTTACATTTCGAGCAAAGCCTCTTCTTCAGAAACAGGAAACAGAGGAAATTCCAAAAGAAAAGGAAAATGGAGGAAAATATATGTGTGTGTATATATATATATGTGTAATGGTTTCAAATTTTAGCACAAAGCCAACATTTTCAGGGGAAGGTATAGGGTGATCACATTAACCCCAGAGCTCATCTGGTACTTATTTTATCAACCCCGAGAGGATGAAAAGCAAAGTCAACTTCAGCAGAATTTGAACACAGAATGTTAAGACAAATGAAATGCCACTAAGCAGGTTGCCCAGCATGCTAATGATTCTTTTCTACTCTAGGCATAAGGCCTGAAATTTTGGGGGAGAGGCCAGTTGATTAGATCAACCCCAGTACACAGCTGGTACTTAATTTATCAACCCCCGAAAAGATGAAAGGCAAAGTCAACCTTGGCGGAATTTGAACTCAGAATGTAAAGACAGACGAAATAGCGCTAAGCATTTCGCCCGGCATGCTAACATTTCTGCCAGTTCGTCACCTTTATATATTCCCTTTTACTCTCTATTTTTTTAATTATCATTACTATTATTATTATTATTATCATTTCTATATTTATCCTACATTATATCAGCCCAGCTCAGTATGACCCCAAGAAACTGGTAGTGCCAGTTGGCATCATTAATCTGAGGCCAGCATGATAAAATAGGAGCTTCTATACGCATATTCAAAATGTTTACCATAAACAAACTTAAAGGATATATATATATATATATATACATATACACACACACACACACACACACACACACACACAACTGAAAAACTCAGATATACATCTACAATATATAAACAAATGGTCAACAAATTATTTGCCAGAGACCCCAAGTCAGTCTATCGCAACTTCGATGCAATTTCTATAACAGACACACACACACACACACACAAAACAAAGGAACAGGCTGAGGGTTACTGGAGATCTGTATGGGAAACAATGGATCAATACAACAAACAAGCTGTATGGTGAAAAGAAGTGGAGCATGACTACTGCATGCATTATTTACATTATTTACATTTGATGGATATTTGTCCTCATCTTGTTTGTTGTTAACACGACGTTTTGGCTGATATACCCTCCAGCCTTCATCAGATGTCTTGGGGGAAATTTCGAACCTGAGTTCTCATTCCTAAGGTATTTTTTGATGTTATGCCTGTGAACATATGCCCACAGGCATATAGCTTAGTGGTTAAGAGCGCAGGCTACTAACCCCAAGATTCCGAGTTCAATGCTAAGCAGTGACCTGAATAATAATAATAATAATAATAATATCAACAACAACAACATTGAGAAGTATCTTAGGAATGAGAACCCAGATTCAAAATTTCCCCAAGACACCTGATGAAGGCTGAAGGATATATCAGCCGAAACATTGTGTTAACAACAAACAAGATGAGGACAAATATCCGTCAAATGTAAATAATGTAAATACTGTACATAATTCCTCATCTCTTAAATATAGACCTGTACTGCATGCATGTTCAGCAAAAGCAGCATGAAACAGATGGTGACAACACTTCAATTCCTATCTGCTTGAGATTCTTCCTCATCTACCATGATCATGAGGCATATCTAACTCTGAAAATCAAGCAACATGGCAAAACAGTCCAAGACAACCCTCCCAAATCATACAAGTAACAGGACACGTCCCAGTTTTATGAGTAAGGTTTGGCTACAAAATCAGACAATGGAATCCAATAATTTTGCAGAGTGTCCTGTTACCAAAGGTGTCCAGGCAGCTCTTACAGGATTATTTCCCTTTATAGATGGCTCTGAGGATCACATCTCACTCACACATACATTTCATTTGGCCTGGTTATCTATGACAGGAAGCCGTTCCTAACACCAACCACTTTACAAGGTGTACTGGATGAATTTGGGACCTCAGCATGACAGACATGTTGGCAAGGCATGAACTAAGGGACTTTCTTTATACTAAATCATCTCAGTTCAACCAAGGTAGAGAATGGTGGGGAGGCTGATTAGATGAGTTTGGATGTAAACGGAAGAGGTTACACAGAGTAAATAGTTGAAGTAATGGAAGAGAGACAAAGATAGGCAGCTTCATGAGTGAATGTAGCAGTGTATTTGTGTGGATGTGTATATGTGTGTGTGTGTGTCTCAGTGTGAGCATGTGAATGCGTGTGTGTGCTTGAGTGTGAGCTTGTGAATGCACGTGTCTATGAGTGTGTGCCTATGGGATGAAGTCATGGAAGAGAGACAAAGATAGGCAGCTTCATGAGTGAATGTCAGTATGTTTGTGTGGGTGTTTATATGTGCATATGTCTGAGTGTGTGCATGTATATATTTGTGTGTGTGTGTGTGTGTGTGTGTGTGTGTGTGTGTGTGTGTGTGTGCAAGCGTGCATGCATGCACGAAGTTTGTATTCCCTTTATTTTCTGCTAAGATGATTAAGACACCATGACAAAACCACCACACCACCATCAGTACTAGCACCCACAGCTCCACCTCTGCCAGCACCCACAACCTCACCAGCATCCCACCACCACCACCACCACCACCAACAGACACCATCGACAGCACCACTACTAGCACCCACACTACCACACTAACATCCACCTGACACCACCACTACTATCACCTACACCACTGCCATCACTAGCACCTACATCACCACCACCACTAATACCCACATCACTAACACTAACATTCACACCACTACCACTACTAGGGCCCACACTACAATGAGCATAGCACCTACACCTCCATTTTTACCAATGTCCATGCCACCACCACCACCACCACCACCACCACAACTAACACTCACATACTATCACCCACAACCATTTTCACTAGCACCTATACCTCCACCACTAACAGCAACACC
>NC_068992.1:59284283-59285073 GCF_001194135.2 Octopus bimaculoides
CGCTTCCACTGCTACCTTCACTCCTTGCCCTGAAATCTTTTTTTAAACATCCTTAAGTCCTTACCACAACCCCTGCCATGCACACACCATAAGAGAAAGCAGGACCACAAATGTACTATAGGTAAGTGAAGACAATCATTCATACATACATACACACACACACATATGCGCGTGCACACACATACAGATAGATAGATAGATAGATAGATAGATAGATAGATAGATAGATAGATAGATAGATAGACAGACAGACAGATAAATAGACAGATAGATAAACAGAGACAGACAGATAGACAGATAAACAGACAGACAGTCAGTCAGGCAGACATACAGGTAGATAGACAGACATGGATAGACACACAGACACAAAGACAGAGATAGACAGATAGACTAGACAGACAGACAGACAGACAGACAGACAGATAGATAGGTAGATAGATAAGACAAATAGATAGACATATAGATAGATAAATTGAGAAAAAGAGACATAGTTTCTCTCTCTCCCTCTCTCTCTCACACACACACACATGCACACACACACACACACACACACCGAGATACACACAACACAACATTACTGCCACTTCAAGAACTCAAATAACAATTGCAACAAGAACAACAATCCCGACCACCACCACCACCACCACCACCACCACTACTACCGTCCTGTTTTATGAACGGAAACCCTAAAATTAGCGTTTACAAGTGGCATTGGCTGACCTAGAGTTGGCAAAGGAATTCGAAAAGGTCACCTTTGTTAGACTTTCTTTTCTCAACCCCTCCACTATCA
>NC_068992.1:59287276-59288191 GCF_001194135.2 Octopus bimaculoides
ATGCCTCTATATATATATATACATATATACGACGGGCTTCTTTCAGTTTCCGTCTACCAAATCCACTCACAAGGCTTTGGTCGGCCCGAGGCTATAGTAGAAGACACTTGCCCAAGGTGCCACATAGTGGGACTGAACCCGGAACCATGTGGTTGGTAAGCAAGCTACTTACCACACAGCCACTCCTGCGTATTTTGCTCAAGAATACAATGCATGAATCAGAATGTGCGTCTTTGTGTCTGTATTTGCCCCCACCCCCATCAGTTCTTGACAATTGGTGTTGGCATGTTTACATTCCTGTAACTTAGCAGTTCAGCAAAAGAGACCAATAGTCTAAGAACTTTAGGAAATATATCATGAGGTCAATTTGTTTGACTAAAACCTTAAAAGGCAGTGCTCCAGCATGGCCACAGTCAAATGACTGAAACAGGTAAAAGAATAGCAGAATATATATGTTTAGATAGATAGATAGATAGATAGATAGATAGATGGAAAGATGGATAGATAGATAGATAGATATACATACATATATATATATATATATATACATGTATGTATGTATGTATATATGTATCTTTTTCCTTCCTGTTCTTCAACGTAACTGTACCTACCTCCAGTGTATGAGCTATTTTGGATAAGCCATAATAGCATTACCACCACTACCACTAATACTACTACTACTACTAGTAGTAGTAGTAGTAGTAGTAGTAGCTTTAATTTTTTTTTTCCGATCCCCCAAACCATATAATTATCTTCGTGAAATCAAAATACCGAAATATTTCTGAAAAGGTTGTTTTGGGGGGAACGGACTTCATTATGCATGTTGTCGGCATCGACACCAGCCCCCCCACCAACCACTACCACCACCCTTCCCCACCATATTTATACACTTTATTTATTTTTGTTTGGCTGTGT
>NC_068992.1:59288970-59289744 GCF_001194135.2 Octopus bimaculoides
TATATATATGACAGGCTTCTTTCAGTTTCCGTCTACTAAATCCACTCAAAAGGCTTTGGTTGGCCCGAGGCTATAGTAGAAGACACTTGCCCAAAGTGCCACGCAGTGGGACTGAACCCAGAGCCATGTGGTTGGTAAGCAAGGTACTTATCACACAGCCACTCCTGCGCCTGTTTATATCCTTGTAACTTAACAGTTCAGTAAAAAGGGACAAACAGAATAAGGACCAGATTTATTCAACAAAACCCTACAAGACAGTGCCCCAGCTGGCCACAGTCCAATGATTGAAACAAGTAAAAGATATCATCATTTAACGTCCATTTCCCAAGCTGGTATGGGTTGGACAGTTTGACAGTAGATGGGAATGCCAGGGGCCACACCGGTCTCCATTGTATGCTCTGGCATGGTTTCCCTGACTGGATACCCTTCCTAATGCCACCCACTTCACAGAATGTGGTGAGTGCTTTTATATGGTATCAGCACCAGTCATAAATAATTGGCCCCTTGCACTTTATATAGTCACCATCATCATCTAACATCCATTGTCCATGCTGGTGTGGGTTGGACGATTTGACCAGAGCTGGTAGGCTAGGGAGCTGCTCCAGTCACCAGTCTGATTCGGCATGGTTTCACTAATATATGTATACATACATACATACATATATATCATCATCATTATCATCGTCATTTAACATCCGCTTTCCATGGTGGCATGGGTCGGACGGTTTATACATATACACACACACACACATATATATATATATATATATATAT
>NC_068992.1:59289806-59291478 GCF_001194135.2 Octopus bimaculoides
ATATATATACATATATATACATATACATATACATATACATATATATATGCATATACATATATATACATATATATATATACATATATATATACATATATATATATACATATATATACATATACATATGTATGCATACATATACATACACATACATATACATGCATATATATATATATATATATATATGCACACACACACACACATATATAATAGGCACAGGCTTAGCTATGTGATATGGAATTCATTTCCCAAACACATTTCCTAGGTTACCCCATTGTGTGGAACCTTAGGCAAGTGTCTTCTACAATAGCCCAAAGTGGATCTGGAAAGAAACCCACAAATATATAGATGTGTGTGTGTGTGTGTGTGTGTGTTATAAACAATTGTGACTATCATGGAAGTGGTGGTCTCTGTTTCCAATCTGCCCTGAAAACATGTCTGGCCATGAAGGAATATTACCTTACATGGAAACAGGTGGGTGCTGGTGTTAGAAAGGGCATTCAGCTGTAGAAAATCTGCCTCAACAAATTCTGTCCAACCCATGCCAGCATGGGAAAGTGGACAACGAATTCATAATGCTATGTATATATACACACACACACACATGTACAAACGAAAGAGAATGAGATGAAAGAGAAAAAAAGGTAGTATAAGATAAATAAGTATATGTGTGTTTAAGAAAATATTTCAATATATGACATCTATTAATCTATACATGTATACACATGCTAAAGTATACATTTTACTACCTGAAATTACACACACAAACACGTGTATGTGTATACATATATATACATAGATATATATATACATATATGCATATATATATATATATATATATATATATATATATATATATATATATATATATATATATATATGCATATATATACTTATATACACATACATATATATATACTCACACATACACAAATATATACTTATATACATATATCTATATATACATACCCACACATACATGGCAATGTGCTGTATGTAGTGTACAAACACATAAATTAAACACAACACAGTTGTGTATACATATGTGTGTATATATATAAATGTGTGTGTATATATGTATATGTGTGTGTATGTGTGTGTGTATAAATAGACACACACGCATACACACATACTAATCTGAACATGTACATACATGTTGAAAGCTAAAGGTTCTAAATATATTTAATTTATTTATATGAAATCGTTTACTCTGACTTCAATACTAATTAGTTGATTGGTATTTAGAAAGCAAATTTTACTTTCAAAGGTTTCACTTGCTATATTTCTACCTCCTGTTTTTTTAGCTTGCTTTATATCCACATCATTTTCGGTTCAATCGCACTACAAGATGGTACCTTGGGCAACTACCTTCTACTACAACCCTAGGTTGACCAAAGCCTTATGGGTATATTTGATAAAGAAAAGCTGTTTAGAAATCCATCATATATATGTGTGTGTGTGTGTGTGTGTGCGTGTGTGCGTGCATGCGTGCGTGCGTGCGTGCGTGCGTGTGTGTGTGTGTGTGATATAATATGTGAACAATTGTTTGGATATTTTGATTGCCTCAATAACTGAAGAGATGCCAGTTCAGGTTTCAGCCCCGACATGCGAAACTCGGAGTTTCATTATGGCAACTGAATAATTGTCACATATTATATTACAGATAAATACC
>NC_068992.1:59294263-59294907 GCF_001194135.2 Octopus bimaculoides
TATACAAGTAGGAAGGAAGAATACAAAAAAACAGTTACAATAATATGTCCCTCTACTGAAATGAAATTTCAGTAAATTTTCTGTATCTTTGTGCAGCTGAAGATTGCTCTGCATTTTACATTTAATGTAATACTCACATAGCTTAAATAAATGGAGTTGCATGAAACGATCGTACTGCATTAAACTTTAATATCCTTGTTGCTTATTTTGATTTTTAATCACCTTATTTTGGAATTATTTAGATAATATTCACCTTGAATCTAAATCTATATATATATATATATATATACATGTGTGTGTGTCTGTGTATGAAGGTATATGGTTAGGGGCTAGGGTATTTAGCTCATTATTATAAGGTCATGAGTTCAATTCCCAGCTGCATGTTATGTCCTTGAGGGAAAGAGAGATAGAAGAGAGAGAGAAAGAGAGATAGAAGAGAGAGAGAAAGAGAGATAGAAGAGAGAGAGAAAGAGAGATAGAAGAGAGAGAGTTAGGAGAGCAATAGAGAGTGATAGAAGAGAGAGAGAGAGAGGGAGTCGTAGAAGAGAGAGGGAGGGAGTGATAGAAGAAAGAATGATGGAAAAAGAGAATGAGAAAGAGATATTTAATATATGGCCACTTGTACGATGGTGACCTTAAACAGA
>NC_068992.1:59294917-59296631 GCF_001194135.2 Octopus bimaculoides
ATATATATATATATTGGAAATACATCGTGTATATCTATATATAAGATGATGGACTTTCCCATCATTAGACAACACATGAGGGTTCAACAATTTCTTACCAAACAACCAGGCAGATGATTTCTTTATAGTGATCAGATGTTTGTGTAGACATAAGCTCTCTCCCTCCATTCAATTGACATCACCTGTAGAGGTGCAACGGGTGCCCACATGGCAGATGTTGAAATGATCACAAAGCAATGTGAAATGGAGTGCTTTGCTCAAGAAAACAATGCAATGCCCGGTCTGAGAATTGAGCCCACGATCTCGCAATCCCGAGTGCAAAACCTTAACCACTAAACCATGCATGTGTGTGTATGCGTGTGTGTATATATACATATATATCTATAAATAAATACATATACATATATATACAGGAGGATCAGTTAATTATGATTTTATGCAACATATTCCCCTCTTAGATTCGCACACTTATGGCAGTGGTCCTTCAGTTTTGCTAAGCCCTGTAAAATAACTCGGAAGGTTGGGTCTCCAATTAGGCCTTTCGTGATAATCTTTTCAGCACTCCCTCAAACATACTACATTTATGAATGTATGTATAAGTGCAGACATGGCTGTGTGGTAAGAAGTTTGCTTCCCAGCTACATGGTTCCAGGTTCAATCCTACTGTGTGTAACCTTGGTGAGTGTCTTCTACCATGGTTTCAGACAAACCAAAGCCTTGTGAGTGAATTTGATAGACAGAAACTTAAAGAAGCTCATCAAATAAAAATATATATACATACACACACACACACAAACACACACATGCACCTGTATACATATGTACTTGCATGTATATATGTGTGTGTGTGTGTACATGTGTGTGTATATGTGTGTATTTGTGCACCTGTGTGTAAGTGTGTTAATGGGCATATATATATATATATGTATGTATGTAAGTTATCATTTGATGTACATGGAAAGTACTGGTGAACTGTTACTACTATAAGTTGGAATGCTTGTAAAAGAGAGGTGAGGGGTTCAAGTTAAAGTCCAAGACAACCAGAAACAAATGTCACACTGCCGCCATCTCATCTCTCTCTCTCTCCTGTCCTCACCTCAACAGCTGTTTAAATTCTCACCACACACACAAACCGACCATTGAATATTGATTTATAAGATGCTTGTATTTTATTACAGTATATTTTATATAAATACATTTCTTCTGTTGTTTTGTGGTAGAGAGAAGTGGGGAGTGGGTTCCCCTTCCCTTTTTCTGCTTTCTGTTCAGGTAAATACTTTTATTTTTGTTTTATTTTATTACCAAGATAATTAAAAAAGGTATCACAGGAAAATGTCCAGTAAAACAAACACAGGACTTGAAGGGTGGTGGTGGTGGTGGTGGTGGCAATGGTGGTAATGATGATAAACTAAATGCCTTAAATGTAAAAGATAGGAAACATGAAATAAAATCAAAAATCTATTACCAAATGAAATTACTACTGACACTACTACTACTACTACTCATGATAATAATAATATAATAATTGAAGAAGAAGAAGAAGAAGAAGAAGAAGAAGAAGAAGAAGAAGAAGAAGAAGGTACTAGTAATAACAATAATGATAATAATGCAATATTCAATTTATTTTTTTTTTAAATATATATATACATACGTATGTGTGTATATATATATATATATATATATATATATATATATATATACACACACACACATA
>NC_068992.1:59296654-59297274 GCF_001194135.2 Octopus bimaculoides
TATATATATATATATATATATATATATATGCATACACATATACACACATATATATATTATTACATTTGTGGTGTTTGTATATGCAGGTGTGGTGAAGTCTGACTGATCTCAGTTGAAAGTATTTTTTGATGTTTAATTCTATAAAGTTTTATCAATTGAGGACTTCCTCTTACCTGTCCTGTGTTGGACAGGTGACAAATACTGCAGGTGCTTTATTAATCAACTAAATCTCTTAGAAAAATCTGACAGAGTGGAAAATAAAAGTGTTCTCTAAATCTCTACTACTACTACTACTACTACCACTACCATCATCGTCACTACCACCACCACTGCGACCACTACTATTACTAGTCTGTGTAACAGAAGAATGGGTTGTAAGTGTGTATAACTGCACATATATAGGTGTAGGCATGGCTGTTTGGTAAGAAGCTTGCTTACCAGCCACATGGTTCCAGGTTCAGTCCCACTGCGTGACACCTTGGGCAAGTGTCTTCTACTATAGCCTCAGGGCGACCAAAGACTTGTAATTGGATATGGCACATGAAAACTGAAAGGAGCTCATCATATATATATATATATAAAATGATAATAATAATAATAATAAGTAATAACAAAAGAAT
>NC_068992.1:59298259-59301672 GCF_001194135.2 Octopus bimaculoides
ATATATATATATATATATATATATATATATATATAAATATATATATATATATAAAGTGAGAGAGAGAGAGAGAGATTCTGGATATTAGGGTCTGAAGAATTGCCATAAAACTAAGTGTTTTATAGACATTAAACCCAGGGTAACTACACGCACACACACACATTCACATATATATATATATATACACATTCACTTACCAATATAACTTACTGATATATACATATACACAAAAATACACACAAATACACATATAAATGATTTATATATGCATACACACATATATATTATCTTAATATACATGTTCTATTTTTCCTGTTTGTACTACTAAACCTACACACATGCAGTCACACACACACACACACACACACATTTACACATATAAATATATATAATTGTCTTCATATAATAAGCTTACACACATACAAAAACATGACCTCTGTAAAGCATTTTATTGGGAATGAGATACAAAGTTTTCTTTCAGGGGCCCACCTCACCTTCAGAATGTTGACACTTTCTGAGACCCTAGGATTTTATTGAATGTATCCCCCTGTCAGATTCACACACTTATTGCAGCAGTCCTTCAGTTTTTCTAATCCCTGTAAAAGAACTTGGAAGATTGGGTCTCCACACCACGCCTTTCGTGATACCCTTGAAACCAGGAACTTTTTAGCACCACTTCATACACAACTGAAAAGATACGTAGATACATAGAAACAATATTTCTATAGAAAGATATGAAAAACAAAACAAGAGCAAGTAACTCCTACCTTCTGGAATAAGCTTTGGTGTATCCGCAAGGACCATATCCTGGTTTGGAAGTTCCTGGTTCTCATCTGAACCAGTCAATGGTAGATTCGGCTTCATGTCCACTGTATCTTCGTTCTCTGGAATAGGACCAACTGGGACGGTTTTATCGGATATCTCACAAGCTGATGTATCGGTAGCGTCTAATGACCCCTCAGTTGTGTCGTCATTGCCAACCATGGATGAAGTTGTGACATCGGGACTGGCTGACAAAGAACTACGCTCCATGTTAAGTGCACTGCTGGCGCTGACAACCAAGGTTCGGTGTGAAGCCATTTTTGTTGGATGATGGTCCAAACCACCATTTGCGAGACCATACATAGTCAACACTTCATTCATTGTACTTTCAGCATAATCTTTCAACAATACATTTCGACCATTTCTTTTCTGCTGTCTCTGCCGCTGCTGCTGATTATGATGATGCTGGTGTTGATGCTGTTGATGATGAGAGTGATGATGATGATGATGATGATGATGATGATGATGATGTGGAGGATGGTGATGATCGTGGTCATGATGATGATGTTGATATTGTTGTTTCTGCTGCTGCTGATGCTGCTGTTGAGGAGTGGACACAGGTGGCATTATTTGGTTTGCCGGTCCCTTTTGCACTGGTGTTAGGGACCCTGGTGCAACAGCAGGAATCGACTGACAAGGCACATCAGAACATTGCGATTCGGTGCAAGATGAAAACGACGACGAAGAAGAAGCAGAGGAAGAATTCGAAGAAGAATTTTCAAGAATGTTCGTGGACGGAGAATGTCTGTGTTCCATATTGCTGTCTTTGGATTTGTTCACAGTTAAATCTAAGGGCACAAACTCACTGAAACTACTACTACTCCTTAAATTAGGATTCCCATCTCTTTTATCACAGGTTTCCGTGCTGGCTGTATGCAAACGACACTCGGTTAATACTGAGTCATCATGTACAAAATCACTGCTTTCATTGGGAGGTAAAAAACTCTGATCATTACAGTACTCCTGGGTTTGGCTGAAACAAGAGTATTCTTCTTGTAGAGGTGTGCTATAACGTTCATTCTTCGATTCCTCATCCATTTCTTTGTCATCAGCCCTTAGCCAGTCTTCATTTTCTTCTTCTTTCTCATTCTCCTCCTCTCTGTCAGATATGTCCTGACCCTCAGAAATTTTCCACAAATGGAATATGTTACAAGGCCTCCTGGATTTCCTTCTTTTGCGTTGAGTACTGCAAGACCAGTGCTGTGTAGTGCAATCTTCAGCAGAGTAACTACTCCCATTCCCTGGAGCATTGTTCCTCGGCACATTGTCCAAATTTTTGCCAGCAATGGTTTTACTTGATACAGGAATGGCATTGCTACAGCTGATCTTAAGTTTGGCACAGATAGCATCGATCCTTCTATAGGCTGAAGAATTGTTCATGTTTTTAATCTCTGTGTGGTTTCAGCTGAAAGTAAAAAAAAAAAATTTTTTTAATTATGAAAATATAAATTATGACAAAAATGTACAAAGCTATAAAGAGACACAACAATTTAGAAAGAAAATCATTTCACTCAGATAGAAATATTTAACCCTTTAGCATTTAAACTGGCCAGATCTGGCTTAAATATTCTTTTTGTTTTGTGTTCAAAAATAGTCAGATCCAGCCTCTCACACCTAAACTACAATGTCATTCTAAAAATATGATGAATACATAAATCATGACAAAACATATGAAGATATAAAGAGAGACATTTTTAGATAAAAACATTTTAATTCTTTAGTATTTAAACCAGCCATATCCAGCCCAAACCAGTCAACTGGTTTCATTTTTAAACCAGCCAGATCTGACCATTCACACCTTCCCTACAATGTCATTCTAAAAATAAACAATTGCATCATTGAAATTTTGAGGCTACGTGATAATGAATGATTAATTCAAAACAATATGGATAAATAAACATTACATTTAACAGAGTAACATGAATGCGAAAGAGTTAAGCTATTGCTCACTGTTTTTACTAAACATGGCACATGCATGGCCATGTGGATACTTAGCTGAGTTCACTTTGTTACCACATAGTCTTGAGTCTTATCCCAAGGTACTACAGCACTTACGATAAGAGCATCTTTAACTGTAGCTTTAGACTGGCTGGATTTGGTAGATAGAAACTGTACAGAAACCAGCTGCACGTGTGTGCATGCACATGATTGCATATGCAAGTATATAAATATATATATGTACATACATGTAGGTCTATATTTAAGAGATGAAGAATTATGTGCATTATTTACATTTGACAGATATTTGACCTCATCTTGTTTGTTGTTAACACAACGTTTCGGTTGATATACCCTCCAGCCTTCATCAGGTGTCTTGGGGAAATTTCGAACCTGGGCTCTCATTCCTAAGGTATTTTTCAATGTTGTTATTATTATTATTATTATTATTATTATCATTATTATTATTAATACATTCATTATCATTATTATTCAGGTTACTGCCCGGAATCGAACTCGGAATCTTGGGGTTAAGAGTACAGGCTACTAATCCCAAGATTCCGAGTTTGATTCCAGGCAGTAACCTAAATAATAATAATAATAATAATAATAATAATAATAATAATAATAATAATAATAATAATAATAATAAT
>NC_068992.1:59304623-59307359 GCF_001194135.2 Octopus bimaculoides
CAACAATAAGAAAGCTCTAATATCAAGACAAATTGTTTCGTAACTTAAAAACATGTAAATAATCTATATTACTATATTTAATTATCAATAAATTAGTTACATGCCTGCATTAATGCAAGATGCATAAAATCCTTAAAAGTTAAACACTCCTTATTGTTTTTTTCTTGTATCATCTACTATAATAATACTCGTGTATTTCTCCATCACAACATATGAATGAGAAAGGAAGGGGTGATAGATGAATAAGGAAGAAAGGAGTTATGGCTAACTTGGTAGTGGCACGATGGAAGTTCTACAGCGAAAACAAAAATCAAGCAGCGTTTCAACTCTGCATGTGAATATGTGTATGTATGTAAAAGGTGTCATGTGAATGTTTGTGTATGTGTTTGTGTGTGTGTGTTCGTGCAATGGAAGTGGGATGGTGAACATCCAACACTGAAAAGAAAAATCAAACAGCGTTTCAACTGTGTGTATGTGTGTGTATGTACAAGGGAAATATGTGAATGTTTGTATCTGTGATTGTTTTGTGCCTTATTTATATATAAAATACTACAATTAGCCGTCATTTTTGACGGCACGGGGCCAGCTAGTACTATATATTGTAAGTTTTGTAGAATGATATATTAAGGAGCTTTTTTTATGAGTACTACTGGATTACTTGAATTCATACATTGTGACTTAAATTTATATACACACGTATGTATGTATGTATGTATGAATGGATGGATGTATGTATGTGTGTATGTATGTATGTGTGTATGTATGTATGTATGTATGTATGTATGTATGTATGTGTGTATGTATGTATGAGAATGTGCGTTTATGTTAGTATCTTTCCTCACATTTACACATGCTCGACGATTGTAAACAAAAGCTTAACTGTTCATAGAGATTGCGTCATTTGTTTGGAGTCAACCACAAAGGCATGTCCATGCTTCCTGACATGACTAGACATATTGCACAACCTTTATGAGCGAAAAGTTCAGTATTCATATGCACAGTGTTGCTTGTTTCCAGTTCTTAGTGTATTCATCTCTATGCTGTTCATTGTTTGATAAACTGGAGGTGGGTGGTGGGTCATCCACTCCCAGCTACCTCGCTTGGAAACAGTGAACACTGGCTTGAAGACGGACATCCACCTATAAAAAAAAAACTCTGCTCCAATGTAGTCTTGTTTGAACCATGCAAGCACAGAAAAACAATGATGGTGATACAATTCTATATTTATGAGATGAGATGTTTATATTATGTACACTGGTGTCCTCATTGATTGCTGATTTCACTCTGTTTTGTCTGTTATAGAAGACACCTGCCCAAGGTGCCATGCAATGAGAGTGAACCCAGAACCATGTGGTTGAGAAGCAAATTTCTTACCACACAAAGTTTTTTTTTTACTTATAGGTATTTTGGTACATTTCTCTATAATTCTGGTTTTTAATTTCACCTTTGTCATTTTATCTTTTTCAACGATCAATGATACAAACACCAGCTAAACACTGTCAGCCATATTATCAACTGTGGCCCCTTCTCCCAACCACCAAACATTTGTGACAGTCGGTCAGTCTTAGAAAATCATAATCGCACCACCGAATAATAAATTTATCAATAAGTAAAGTTTGCTTGTTATTTGTAGCAACATTTCAGTGAAAATTAAAAGTCAACATATGAAATATTTACAAAATATAAAGAAAAAACTTTTCTAACATGCAAACACACATCTGTCAATTCAGATTTTTAAGATTTCATTTTTTTCTTTTTTCTAGACAGCTAATTACCTTGTTCTCCAATGGAATATAGAACAAACAAAAGAGACATTATACATTGTTAGCTGTACACTACATATCAGCAACACTTTGAAGATATTTGTATTTGCAATATGTAAAATTCACAGACAAAACAAATATATATATATATATATGCCTATATACCTGACAGAATGCATGACAATTTGAAGATTTAAACTATTTGATTTCTTGAATTTTCTGTACTTTGAAATTTAGGTGAATAGAAATATACACTATTACAAGAACATGCAGATATATGCAATTATATATATATTCATATATACATAAACACAAGTATACAATGATATTTAAACACACAGCAATGTCTGTCTTTATCAACCTTTTAACAAACTCAAATATGGAACGAAATCAAAGACATAATCAAAATCTTTTACATTCTGATACAATGCTGTAAAGATTAATAAAATTATGTATAAAGAGGGAAATAAGAACATTTACCAAACCTAGAATTTCTATGTATCCTATTACTATAATTGTTCCCCTTATTGTTGTTGTTTTTATTATTATTATTGAATGAAAAAGCTGCACATACCATCAAGGTAACCCTAGAGTACAAATATATAAAGTCCAATATACCAATCATGAATACCCATCTGATAAGGGTACACCAGGCACATGCACCACAACCATATGTGTGCAACATGGTAACCTCATATCAAGATAAACAGTGCATGATTCTGCAGGTGGGGCCCATTTAGAATTTTCTTCAGGTTGAGTAGTCAATCCCACTCAAAAGGTCCCTGAATGAGAGTCGTTTAAGAATGATGAATGAAACACCCATGTTTTCCACATTATCTAAAACCCAGATAATCCCTCTCAGCACATAGCTATGATGCTCAACCCCTGCTCCTGCTTCTGATCAGAGATGCACATATACATATCGTCAGCCTCCAAAGGACATGCTCAACTGGTTATGGTCAAACAACTAACA
>NC_068992.1:59308684-59310526 GCF_001194135.2 Octopus bimaculoides
AGCACGGTCACAGTCAGATGACAAACAAGTAAAAGAAGAAAAAAAAAATTATATGTGTGTTTTTTGTACCTTGTTTATCATTTTGTCCATGTTTTTTTGCAGCATCATGTACCCAGATATGTATCTATATGTACATGTAGATGAAGGTATGTACATACATGTACATATAGATACATATCTGGGTACATGATGCTGCAAAAAAACATGGACAAAATGATAAACAAGGTACAAAAAACACACATATAATTTTTTTTTTCTTCTTTTACTTGTTTGTCATCTGACTGTGGCCGTGCTGGAGCACCAACTTTAACCGAACAAATCAACCACAGGACTTATTTTTTTGTAAGCCTAGTACTTATTCTATCAGTCTCACCTGCTGAACTGCTAAGTTACAGAGACATAAACACACCGACATCAGTTGTCAAACACAGACACACAAATACATGCATACATACACACACACACGACGGGCTTCTTTCAGTTTCCATCTACCAAATCCACTCATAAGGCTTTGGTCGGCCCGAGGCTATAGTAGAAGACACTTGCCCAACGTGCCACAGAGTGGGACTGAACCCGGAACCATGTGGTTGGTAAGCAAGCTACTTACCACACAGCCACTCCTGCACCTATAGATGGATGGATGGATAGATGCACACACGATGGGTTTCGACACTGCTTCTATCTACCAAGTCCACTCACAAGGCATTGGTAAACCTGGGGCTTTAACAGAAGACCCTTTCCCAACATGCCCACAGAATGGAACCTGGGATTGAACCCAAACCAATATGATTGCAAAGTGAGCTCCATAACCACACAGCCATACTTTACCCCTATGTTTCATTTCTCTTATAGCATGGAATACTCCAGAAAACAGCTTCATCTGGAAAACATTCACCATTTTTCAACATTTTAAAAAATATGTAATACCTTGATTTTTTTCCTGTGTCACTCATTAATTTCTATCATTAAGTTTCCTTGCATATTTTCGTTTAGTTTCACATAATTAATTGTATACATTACCATATCGTGTAGATTATTTATGTCAAGAAGCCATTGTTGTATTTTTGCAAATATAATAATATATTTAACAATAAAAGGAAATACCTACATACCTAGCAAGCTCTCTATCTGTTTGTTTGAGTATCTTATATCAAGATTTATGGCAACACTGCCTTTATTCGCCAATTACTGCTAATTATCACTTACTACTTTCTAGGTTTATCACCAAAAATGGGCATTTGCATGTGTGCATATATGTATAAATAAATATATATCATGTGTGTATATATGTGCGTATGTGTGTGTGTATATATATATATATATATATACACATATATAAGTATATATGCATATATGTGTGTGTATATATATATATATGTATGTATATATATCTATATATGTATGTATCCATATATATGTATATGTATATATATATTTATCTATCTATATTACTCTTTTACTCTTTTACTTGTTTCAGCCATTTGACAGTGGCCATGCTGGAGCACCGCCTTTAGTCGAGCAAATCGACCCCAGAGCTTATTCTTTGTAAGCCTGGTACTTATTCTATCGGTCTCTTTTACCAAACCACTAAGTTACGGGGACGTAAACACACCAGCATCGGTTGTCAAGCGATGTTGGGGAGACAAACAGACACACAAACAAATACACACACATACATATACGTAGGGCTTCTTCCAGTTTCCATCTACCAAATCCACTCACAACAAGGCTTTGGTCAGCCCGAAAAATCAAGTCTGAAATGAAAAGAACCAAGCAATTTTATTGTAGCAGAACCAGTGAAAAATCAGGTGTGAAATGAAAAGAACCAAGCAATTTTATTGA
>NC_068992.1:59310536-59314068 GCF_001194135.2 Octopus bimaculoides
CAGGTGTGAAATGAAAAGAACCAAGCAATTTTATTGTAGCAGAACCAGTGAAAAATCAGGTGTGAAATGAAAAGAACCAAGCAATTTTATTGAAGCTAATCCACTTTTAAACAGTCCTGTTGTTTGATCTTTCTAATCAGCTACTTATCTATGACAACTAATCAAAGATTCAGGTTAGAGCTTAAAATTTGACAAGGATGTGTAGTTTTATTATTATTTTTTTGTATTTTATTTTATTTTTATTTTATTTTAACATCAATGAGCCTCTTTTATAAGCTACACCTCCACTGCTTTCACCAACATCACCAGTAGAAGCAGTTAGCTTCAGTGGCAGCAGATAGTCAAGTCGTTACAGACATGAATGAGCCTCATTATAACAGACAACACCACCAGTAACAGTAACAACAATACCAACAACTACCACAATAAGAGCAGAAAATAGTTAAGTTATTACAACATAAAGGAAGCTAATTTAAGTAAAATAAACATTTAGTAATAAAACTGTGATGGAAAAGTTGGAACTAGAAAGCATGGAGCAGTCATGTCTAAAGGTTTATAAGTTTACTTCCAAACCACAAGATTTTGGTTTCATTCCAAGTGTGTACCACCACTAGAACTTGCAGTGGCATTCACCTGCAGTGGCATTCACCTGCAGTGGGTTGAGCTGGCTCCAACCAATGAGTTCTCCCTCACGAATGTTGACCAAGTCTGATAGTATGGATGCTGTAGCCATAATCATTTGTTGCTGAGGTGTAGAGTTCATGTTCAGAGTTCATGTGGTCCCTGGTCGCACATGGTGCCCAATCACATGTAGTCCCATCAAACATGGTTCTCAGTCATACGTGGTCCCCGGTCATATGTGGCTCCCAGTCACATGTGGTCCCTAGCTGCATGTGGTCCTTGGTCGCTTTGGGGATAGTGTGATCCATAGCATCTCATCTTGCCATCAATTGTTGACAGTCGTAGACGATTTTCTGACCAAGTCACCACCGATTATCAGAGCAAACAAAGCCTAGGTTTGAAGCAGGTTCAATAGACATGCTTTGACAAAAGGAGCAGACGAAGCCCAAACCAAAGTTAAAAGTAATAATTATATGTTAATTGTTGCGCCCTTGCTGATGAGAACACGGATAGCAAATTAATTTATTTGTTCATTGATGTTTGAAACCTAGATACAAGTGGTAACTATTGAAAATGTTTTTATTTTTCATCCCCTTCGAAATTAACTCTTAACAGTGGTTTGGGGTTTGACTGCTCCTTCTAGCATATAAGGTGTCCTGTTACAGTCACCTCTTTTGTGTATAAATGTACACTAATTTTATATGAAAAATATGTTGTCTATTGACTATTTTATGCATGTTAGGCACTGGTAGAAAATTTCTCTAATTTTTCTACCCTATATATATTTTCTTCACACACACACACACACACACACACACATATATATAATCTCTGTGTATGCATGCTGCAACACTCATGCCAAGAGTTAGCCTATAACTGACCTCACTTACATCCTACCAAAATTAAAATGAAAAACAATAGCATTTAGAGACATTCATGTTTCATTACAAGACACGACATTCAAGAACACAACCATTGCCACTGCCACCACCATCACCACAACAACAACCACTGCTGCTGCAACTACCACCACCACCACCACCACCACTCCTTACTCTTTCTTCTGCACAAAGAGGAACAATCGCTATTTTAAGCAGAAATAAATAGATAATAAAGTTAAATATGGTATATTTACAATAAAATAATTATTTACATCATCAATTATTAAACTTGTTACACATAAATATAAGGCACTTTATCATGAATTCCACACATATTTTTCGCTATTGTTAACGAAAACAACCCTAACAACCAAACAGGATTAGAATAACAAATAGTTAACCTTTTTGATACTAACTAGCCTGAAACTGCACTCAAGTGATCTAAATTAAAAAGAACTTCTTTCAAAATTTCACTTTAATTTATATTACAAACACTAGATTAATAATGGCAGTTATATTAATAGATTCTTCATTATTTTGCGAGCTGGCAGAATTGTTAGCATGCCGGGCGAAATGCTTAGCGATATTTCGTCTGTCTCTACATTCTGAGTTCAAATTCCAAGGTTGACTTTGCCTTTCATATTTTCAGGGTTGATAAATTAAGTACCAGTTGCATACTGGGGTTGATCTAATTGACTGGCCCCTACCCTCCCCAAAAATTCCGGGCCTTGTGTCTAGAGTAGAAATGAATATTAAATGAAACAAATGCAGTATATTTGTGTCTCTGTGGTAAGAAGTTTGCTTCCCAAACACATGCTTCCAGGTTCAATTCCACTGCATGGCACCTTGGGCCAAGTGTTTTCTACTAAAGTCTTAGGTTGACCAAAGTCTTAGGAGTGGATTTGGTAGATGGAAACTAAAAGAAGCCGGCAGCGAGCTGGCAGAAATGTTAGCACGCCGGGCGAAATGCTTAGCGGTATTTCGTCTGCCGCTACGTTTGAGTTCAAATTCCGTCGAGGTCAACTTTACCTTTCGTCCTTTCGGGGTCAATTAAATAAGTACCAGTTACGTACTGGGGTTGTTGTAATCGACTTAATCCCTTTGTCTGTCCTTGTTTGTCCCCTCTGTGTGTAGCCCCTTGGGGGTAGTAAAGAAATAGGAAACTAAAAGAAGCCGTGTGTGTGTGTGTGTGTGTGTGTGCGTTTGTGAATGTATGTGTGTGCATGTGTGTATGTATGCATGTGTTTGTGTATGTGTGTGAGAGAGAGAGAGAATGTGTATGTGTTTATTGCCACCCACCACAGCTTAACAACCAATATCATCATGTTTATGTCACCATAACTTTGCAGTTTGGCAAAAGAGACTGATATATTATTAAGTACAAGGGCTCAACAAAATAAAATGGTTTGATTTGTTTAACTAAACGTCTTCAAGATAGTACCCCAGCATGGTTACAGTCTAATGACTAAAGCAAGATATAAGACAAATATAGTGACAAAAGGATTACTATTTACTGACAGACCGATACTCCATCGGTTAGAACTACACGGGTTCCAGTTGATCAACAGAACAGCCTGCTCGTGAAATTAACGTGCAAGTGGCTGAGCACTCCACACACACATGTACCCTTAACATAACTGCCAGGGAGATTTAGCATGATACAGAGTGTAACAAGGCTGGTCCTTTGAAATACAGGTACTACTCGTTTTTGTCAGCTGAGTGGACTGGAGTAACGTGAAATAAAATGTCTTGCTCAAGGATACAATGCATCACTGGGAATCGAACTCATGACCTCACAAGTATATATATGTATAAATATAATAGTGTGTGTGTGTGTGTGTGTGTGTGTGTGTGTGTGTGTGTGTGTGTGTGTGTGTGTGTGTGTGTGTGCGCGCACACACTTTATTATTAAAGCTAAAAAACTCTTATCGAACAGTCGTGATCAAAAATATGTAACATTCTTAATCACAACTGTCCAACGAATGGGAACATGAAACTCTGAGTAGCAGCTTTTTGTGATGTCTTTGCAG
>NC_068992.1:59314549-59318078 GCF_001194135.2 Octopus bimaculoides
TATATATATATATATATATATATATATATGTATGTATGTATATGTTTGTCCCCCGAACATCACTTGACAACCGATGCTGGTGTGTTTACGTCCCCATCACTTAGCGGTTCGGCAAGACAGACCGATGGAATAAGTACTAGGCTTACAAAGAATAGGTCCTGCAGCCAATTTGCTTGACTAAAGGTGGTGCTCCAGCATGGCTGCAGTCAAATGACTGAAACAAATAAAAGAATAAAAGAATATATTTATTCCAAAATGTAACTACATGTGGATTGTTGGAGATTTTTTCTCTCCGTCTTCCTTTTCTTTTGGACTTTCCTCTGTCTCTTGTTTCTGAAGAAGAGGCTTTGCTCGAAACATAAAACACCTTCCCTTTCCTTCCATCCCTGATCAGGTTTTAATACTTTGCTTGTACCACGTCCTTGCATTGTTGTTTTTTTTGTTGTCTTTTTTCTGGGGTTTTTTTGTTGTCTTTTTTTCTGTTTTCTTGTTGTCTATTTTGTTTTTTTTTACTAATTTATATGTATATATATATATATATATATATATATATATATATATATATATATATATACATATATAGACAGACAAATGGATATAAATATATATTTATATACACACAGTCACATATATACACATGCATAAACATGCATCTATTTGTATTCACTAACCTAATTGTTACAAATTAAACCACGATTGATAACAGTTGCTATAGTGATTGCATAAGTCGTATTACATATAGACACATAAACACACACATATACACACACAAATACATGCGCACATTTGCATAAATACATATTGTCAGATATTACATTCACGCACTCACACAAACATATGGCTGTGTGGTTAAATGGCTTGGCTTCCAACTACATGGCTTTGGGTTCAGTCCCACAGCATGATACCTTGGGTATTTCCTTTTTTGTTGTTGTTGTATAACAATATCTGACATACTCTTTATTAGGAACAAAAGAAAGACTAAATACAAACATTCACTTCTACCTTATTCACCCCTTAATTCCACCATATTTTCTTAGAAAATCCCAATTTTACCACATCTACCCCTAAGTACATCCATATTATCACTGAGAAACTCAATCCTACCCCATCCACACCTAAATACCATTATATTGTCACAGAAAAAATATCTCATATTATTATCATTATTATTATTATTAATATTATTATTACTATTATTATTATTATTATTATTATTATTCAATTGGGTGCAATAAAAACAGTTATTTTATCTGTCTGTGTGACTGTATATGTTAATGTTATTGTGTCTGGGTGAGGTGTGCATGCGTGTGCGCGTGTGTGAGTATGTATGTGTGTGTTTGTGGATGGG
Source organism: Octopus bimaculoides (assembly GCF_001194135.2). NCBI lineage: Eukaryota > Metazoa > Mollusca > Cephalopoda > Octopoda > Octopodidae > Octopus > Octopus bimaculoides. The sequence goes on from NC_068992.1 coordinate 59,315,898, forward strand.
TGTTCTATGCGGTGGTTTGTTTTTACTGCTATTTTTTATTATTATTCTAAGATCAAGCTTCTTACAGCAATCACCACCACTAACACTACCACCACTACCACCACCTCTAACATCACCACCACCACCACCACCATCAACCTTGCCACCACTAACATCTCCACCACCACCACCACCACACCGATATCTATCCACCCCTCCCCCTCCAGCACCTCCGGGTTTTCGTACTGCACTTGTATTCACGTTCTCATTTTACACTGAACTGCTAAAACCTGTTCAATGAATTTATAATGATAATAAATTAATAATAATAATAATAATAAGTTTAGTGGCGGTGGTGGTGGCAATCATTTTTCATCTGACACATACAAAATGGCCAAGTGGTTAAGAAGCTTGTTTTGTAGTCATTCATGCCCCAGGTTCAAATCTAATGCGTGTCCTTCTTTCATGATTGCCTGGTACTCAGGTCAACCATGAATCTTGTAACTGAGTAGCCCGTTAATGAGATTGGGTTGGGCTTATATTTAATTAGTGGGGGAGAGGGGTCAGGCTTGTCGCATGTTTTGGTAGCCAGAGGATTGTGCTAAGAAAGTGTGTGTCTACAGAATATTCAGCCACATGTATAGTAATTTCATGGGTAAAATATCTCTACCTCTCTATTATACTTTAGCCACACACCTGGCACAAAGCCACTTTCTATGGTACTGTTCCCTCTCCCAGGAGATCTTTGTCTTGCAAGTTATCAGGTGACCCTGCTGGTGTTGGTGCCACATGAAAAGCATTCATGCCAAAGAACACAATAATGCCAGGTGCAGCTCTCCAGCTTCGCAGCTCCTGACAACTCATCCAATGCCAGCATGGAAAATGGACATCAAATGATGATATTGATAATGATGATGATGATGAACGTGATGATGGTGATGAAGATAATTGAGTTGATCAAAACCATTAGAAGATAAACCATGACAAAATGAAACATCATACACCAGAGTATAAAAGGACATTTAATTGTGCATGTCTGAATGTAAAGGTGTGAGGCTACATACACACACACACACAGAGCAAAAGTCATCAGTCAGCCTTAATGGTGATTAGACAGTACTCCTCACTCTAATAGACTAATATCATGAAAATAGTAAAATCCATACAAAAGATTGGTAGAGTGAATCCTAAGAATATTCCGAACAAGAACACAAGAGATGAAACTTGGTCAATGGAAGATAATTCATTTAAGTTATCTAATCTATTACTCTGAAATTGCATATCTCATTATTGAACCAAAAAGAAATGATCGAAAGAGCCTACATTGAAAAACATATTGATTCCATTCCCCAGAGAAGCCATACTGAGAATTCGAAAGCTTTGATGTTATATTCCCTTCTACAAAGAAGATAAACGATATACAATTAGGCATATCTACAAATTTTTGGAGGGACTGGCACCACACTATATGAATTACTAAGCAGGGCACCATTCGTTGTATAATTAACATGCCAATTTTTCCCTTTTAAATGAGAATGAGGTATTGGGAAAAGGAAGGTTTCAAAACATTATACATGGAGTGGATATTAATACTTTCAAAATGGATTTGGACATGCTATTGTCCATCAATAGGGTACAAAACTAAAAATAGATGACATCATGATGCCCCAGCATGGCCACAACCAAAGTCTAAAACCAGTAGACTACATATATATACACACACACATATATATATAGATATCATCATCATCATCATCATCATCGTTTAACGTCCGCTTTCCATGCTAGCATGGGTTGGACGATTTGACTGAGGACTGGTGAGCCAGAAGGCTGCACCAGGCTCCAATCTGATTTGGCAGAGTTTCTACAGCTGGATGCCCTTCCTAACGCCAACCACTCCGAGAGTGTAGTGGGTGCTTTTACGTGCCACCGGAACGAAGGCCAGTCAAGCGGTACTGGCAACCACCACGCTCAAAATGGTGTATTTTACGTGCCGCCTGCACAGGAACCAGTCCAGCGGCACTGGCAACGATCTCGCTCGAATGTCTATATATATATATATATATATATATAATGTGTGTGAATTTATATACACATATATATATAAATATATGCACAAACATATATACACATATATAAAAGTGCATGTGTGCATGTGTGCTTTGTATATATAATATATATATATATAAATATATATATATA
>NC_068992.1:59319687-59322311 GCF_001194135.2 Octopus bimaculoides
AATCAGAAACAAAATGGTTGTTTGTGTTTGAAAATCACCATTGTTTCATGTTTGTCCCTTCATTTTACCCTTGCATAGTACGCACCCACCCACCCCACTGTGCATTGTGCACTAACTGCACTGTGTAAAGGGAGCACTGCAACACTAGGAGCCGTTAGGGCAATATATAAACTAAACTGCATCTAAATTCTGCTTTCATCTCTTCTTAATAATTCCTTCCCACTCACTGCCATCTGGGGGGGGGGCGCAGTGAGAGAGAGCGAGAGAGAGAGAGAGAGAGAAAGAGAGAGAGGGAGAGAAAGAGAGAGAGAGAGAGAACGTGTCTGCATGTGTGTGTAAATATAGGTGAAGATATCGCTGTGTAGTAAGAAATTTGCTTCCCAAGCACGTGGTTCTGGGTTGAACCCCCACAACATATACCTCAGGAAAGTGTCTTCTACTATAGCCTTGAGCTGACTGATGCCTTATGGATGAATTAAGTAGACAGCGACTGTGAGGAAAGCTGTTGTGTTTCTATGTATCTATGTGTGTATATGTACGTCTTCTTGTTTAAACTGCCCCCATCACCACCACCAGTTCCCTGCTTGACAAGTGTAACCCAGCAGTTTGGTAAAAGAGATCAATAAAATAAGTACCAGACTTTAAAAATAAAAAAGGATTGGGGTCGAATTGCTTGATTAAACACTTCAAGGGAGTGCCCCAGCATGGCCACATTTCCACAAAGTTAAATACAAAAAGATATGTATATGTATGTGTGCATATGAGTGTGCATGTATTAAATGTATATATTTATGTGTATGTGTTTGTGTATATATATAATCTGGCTTGCCAGCTCCTGTCAAACTGTTCAACCCATGCCAGCAAGGAAAACAGACATAAGACGACGCCACCACCGCTGTTGCTGATGCCACCAACAACTATGATGGCTGCTCTTCATGCCCAACAAGCACAAGCAAAAGCAGCCTAGATGCAGAGTTGAAGCTGCAACTGCCAGTACTATCAGGTTCCTGTTGTTTTTGTCTCTTCTCCCTGATTGCAGGGCTTTTCTTCCAGCCTGCATTTAGGGTCAGTCCATGCAATCTGGCTCCACCCTTTAGACTGAGAGGTCAGACCACAGTGGCTCAGCTGTTGGGCCTACTCCTGGGTGAATTGATTCACAGGGCTGCAGAGCCCCACCCACTATGTTGCTGCCAGAAAGGTGTCAAAGAGGCCACAAGACCATCTGAGATGGCTTCATTCCTTTGATTTGCTCTCAAGGCTGATCTCCTAACATTTTGTTTCACAAGGCACTCACAAGACAGTAACAGTTTGTGCTTAGGGTTTCTTCCATAACAAAGCTAATTAACCCACAGTTGGAATCCTGACAGGTGCTACTACTAAGGGCTAGAGTTGTACTGGGAACAATAAAAGCTAAGAGGTGGTTCCACACTGTAATTAGCCATAGAGATGGGGGTTATGAAAGCACTGTAACCAGAATACTATGAACCATAAATTGCTGACATACAAATCGTCATTGTATATAGTATGGTGGTGGCACTCCATCGGTTACAACATTGAGGGTTCCAGTTGATCCGATTAACGGAACAGCCTGCTCGTGAAATTAACGTGCAAGTGGCTGAGCACTCCACAGACACGTGTACCCTTAATGTAGTTCTCGGGAAGATTCAGCATGACACAGAGTGTGACAAGGCTGACCCTTTTGAAATACAGGCACAACAGAAACAGGAAGAAAGAGTGAGAGAAAGTTGTGGCGAAAGAGTACAGCAGGGTTCGCCACCTCCCCCTGCCGGAGCCTCGTGGAGCTTTAGGTGTTTTTGGTTGATAGGTAGGTAGGTAGGTAGGTAGGTAGGTAGGTACAGGGATGGATGGATGGATGGATAGATGGATGGATTGATAGATAGATAGATAAATAGATAGATAGGTAGATAGATAGATAGACAGATAGATAGATAGATAGGCAGACAGACTGACTGACAGATGAACAGACAGGTTTATAGACAGGTAAGTAGGTACAGAGAGGTAGATAGATAGATAGATAGATAGATAGATAGATAGATAGATAGATAGATAGATAGACGGACTTATGGAAGGACAGGCAGACTAACAAATAGGTATATAGATAGCTAGATCAAAAGATAGGTCAAAATATAGACAGACAGACACCTAAAACTTTCATAACCCTTCATCAACGATTATGTCATCTAGTTTGAAACGGTAAAAGGTAGAGACTTTGTGCCCTCCCTAGCTCGTTAACAGAGCAGTCATTACAGGTAGAAAGACAAAATAAACTAAAACCGAAATACCTCACCTGGGGATCAAACCTGTATTAATGGGGTCGATTTTGTCAGCTTAACCCACAACACTGCATATCCACATGCACATGCATCTGCTCACAAACAACTACTGTCACCACCACCACTTCCCGTAACACCCACCCACCCACCATTGCCACTAATATCACTGCCGCCAGTACCATCACTTCCACTGTCACCATCACCACCATCACCACCACTGCCACTGCCACCATTATTTTAATGTATTAGTCATTGGAGATGTTTGGGTCAAATAAGAACATTTACAACCACTGCCACCACTGCCACCGCCACTACTACTTCCACTACCAC
>NC_068992.1:59323315-59326776 GCF_001194135.2 Octopus bimaculoides
GCACCAACACTACAGAGTCTGCCTTACTTCCAGCAAAGACTAAATAAAACCTAGTTCAAGCCAAGCCTTGTCACTAGATCAAATCAACATACAGACTGCTTACAGAGTGTTCTGAGTGCATTTTTGTGACACCAGCACTAGTTGGGTTGCCTTGTATCTTGCAAGGTGAAAGTAATAATTCTTTTGACATACGGCCAACAATTTTTTAAGGAGAGGAGATAGGTTTATTACTTCCACCCCAGTACTTTATTTTATGGAACCTAAAAGAATGAAATACAAAGCTGACCTCAACAGCATTTGAACTCTAAAGATGTAAAGACCAGAATAAGTGCCACTAAGTGTTTTATCAGTGGGCTAACAATTCTGTCAGCTCAGCACTTTAACGCTTCAACATTCACTTTACTCCATCAAATATAAAGTTTATTTATTCACACTGTTTTGAACTCGTCATGCATTATCTCATGGGTTTAAGATTTCAATAATGTGATTGTTATTTTTAGAATGACATTGTAAAGTTAAGTGTGAGATGCCACATCTGGCCAGTGAAACAGGTAGAATATTTGGAGCAGAAATGGCCGGTTTAGATGCTAAAAGATTCATAATAATGGCTTCAAATTTTGGCACAAGGCCAGTAATTTAGAGGGAGGGGATAGGTCAGTTACATCAACCCCAGTATTCAAATGGTACTTATTTTATCAACCCCAAAAGGATGAAAGACAAAGTCAACTTTGGCAGAATTTGAACTCAGAATGTAAAGACAGACAAAATGCTGCTAAGCATTTTGCCCACCTTGCTAATGATTCTGCCAGCTTGCTAATGATTCTGCTAACGATTCTGCCAGCTTGCCATCTTAAAGTGCATCATCATCATCATCATTGTTTAATGTCCGCTTTCCTGCATCAATAATATCAATAACAGCAATGATAATGGAGTGGTGTTTGACCTTGATAAATATGCTAACACCAGTTTTGAAAGGATAACTGCAAACAAAAAAACATACAAATAGACAAGTCTAACATTGTCAAAGAATTAGATCTTAAAAAAGATTATATTTAAGTGTATGCAAAGGAAATACCATCCAGCACTCACAAATGTGCAAAAAAAAACACAGAAAACATATTAACGGAGATTCAGAACTATCCTAAAGAGCAAACTTAATGTGAGAAACATGACTTATGCAATCAATGCTTTAGTTATAAGTGTTGTGATCCATAGTTTTAATATCATGGAATGGTCCAGCAAGGAGATCAGTGAAATTGGAACAAAAATACTCAAGCTCTTCACAATGCACCACATGCATCACCCACAGGTAGATGTAGCCAGATTATATATCCCATGAAATTATGGAGGATACAGATTGAGGCAGTTGCAACTGTCTCCAAAGACAAAATTCATAGGGTTAGAGACCTATCTAAAGAAAACCAATGACCGGATGCTTGAATGTGTCTGCGAGTATGAAAGTACAAAGAAACTGTAGTCAATGTCAGAAGAAGCAAAGAAATATGTGAAAGAATCAACAAGACTGAGGCACAACAAGATGAAGCAGAAGAATCCACCATGAAAGCAAAACAAATAAAAACATCAACCGAATCAAATGGAATCTCAGGGTTGTGGAATAGATGGAAAACTAAGGAATCACGTGGGAAGTACCCTACAAGGGCCAGCGACCTTGATGTTGATACACATGTGACCTATCAATGGTTGGTGCCTCTAGACTTAAATCAGAAACAGAGGGCTTCATTAGAGCAGCTCAGGATCAGTGTCTGCCCAGCAGAAGCTACCAAGCCAGCATTCTTAGAAATGGTGCTGATCCTGCTTGCTGTTTTTGTGGTATAACCAGAGAAACAAATGACCACCTCACCTCTGGATGCTCTATATTAAACACAAACAAATATACGGAGTCCACCAAAAAGAAAAGAAAAATCTGTATGAATACTTTAATTCAGTATTATCGCAATTCATTCAGTGTTACACATTTTGAAAAAACATCAAAAGAGATATTTATATTTATAGGGGTACTTGTAAAATTTAAGTATGTACACAGAATTTTCTTTTCCTGAAGTGCATATACATTTTTTTTTTTTTTTTGGCAGACCTGTATTAATTTCCATGATAGACTTGGTCAGTATTTGCAATGGATTATATGCTGTAAGTTTAGACTCCTATATGAGAAGAACTGGTGGGAGCATAAGCCTGCTAAAGTAGTAGCAATAAGGATTATCACCTTTCTTTAGGAGTTTAGTATTCAAACTCATCATGCTATACAGGCCAGTAGACCAGATTGTTGCTGTTGGCACTCCGTCGCTTATGATGTCGAGGGTTCCAGTTGATCCGATCAACGGAACAGCCTGCTCATGAAATTAACGTGCAAGTGGCTGAGCACTCCACAGACACATGTACCCTTAATGTAGTTCTCGGGGATATTCAGCGTGATACAGTGTGACAAGGCTGGCCCTTTTGAATTACAGTTACAACAGAAACAGGAAGTAAGAGTGAGAGAAAGTTGTGGTGAAAGAGTACAGCAGGGTTTGCCACCATCCCCTGCCGGAGCTTTAGGTGTTTTTGCTCAATAAACACTCACAACACCCGGTCTGTGAATCGAAACCGTGATCCTATGACCACGAGTCTGCTGCCCTAACAACTGGGCCATTGCACCTCCACCAGTAGATGAGATATTGTGGTAAAAAATCACATCGACAAAACATGTCAGCTCGTAGATATGTCAATCCCAGCAGACTGCAACACTTCTGCAAATACATTTGAAAAGTCAAGTATATACAAGGACCTTGAAATGGAGGTCTCAAAAGTGTGGCATCAACAACTGTACCTGTGATCAGTAAAGATTAGGGCACAATACGAAACAGCACCCTTAAACATTATGGCCCTATACCAGAAAGCCTAAAATATCAGATCTACTAAAAATTGTTCTCATAAGTACTGCCCTTATTCAAAGACATTGTCAACCTGATAATACCTGATTCTCTTAAAATTTTTGCCAAAACTGAAATATTACAAACTTAGCAACCAGCTTATTTCTCAGAATCTAGTCTACTTTCCCTATAATTTATAAATCATTGCTAATCATAAATAACTCTGAGAGTAAAACATCCAACATGCTGTTAATTGAAGTCTCTGGGTGAGACTTGGAACAACTCATATAAAACAAAGCAACAACAGCATAAATTAACAACAACAACAACAACAATAATCATTAAAAAATCTTGAACGAAAGTGAGATTGTTACAAAAAATGAAATTTGGAAAAGCAAAGTTAAAAAAAAATTAATGAAAAAGAAAGAACACCCATCAAAATAACTGACGAGGGGTAGTTTCTTGCATGTGTGTTCATGGGGATGTGTGTGTGTAGAGTACATGTGTGTTGCATGTGTTTGCATACATGTGTTTGTGTTTGTGGGTATATCTGTGAGATTGTGTGTATGTGTGTATGTATATTTGTGCATA
>NC_068992.1:59327608-59328134 GCF_001194135.2 Octopus bimaculoides
ATATATATATATATATATATATATATATTTATATAAACATGTATATATATATATATATATATATATATATATTATTGTGAATGTATAACTATTTATGTTTGTGAGTGCATGTGTGTAAGACTATTTTTTTTAAGGAGGGCATCCAAACAATATCATAGTATAGGTGTAAATTTGTTAAGACTGCATACACACACACATGCACACACACACACACACACACACTACACATATATATACATGCACACACACACACGCATATACATACACACACATACATGCACACATATTACACATATATACACACCTATATAGATTTATATACATATATATATATATATATATATATATCCATATACATACATACAAATACATATATACAAATGCATTTTATATAAATATCTAAATAATATATATTTATATATAACTATAATATATATATATATCTACTATATATATATATAATGTATATATATATATATATATAATGTATATATATATATATATAATGTATATATATATATATATA
>NC_068992.1:59330296-59333680 GCF_001194135.2 Octopus bimaculoides
AAAAGTGATTTGTCCGACTAAACCCTTCAAGGCCATGCCCTAACACGGTCACACTCCAATGACTGAAACAAGTAAAAGAGATATAAAAAAAAATAAAAAATAAAAATATCTCCATCTGAAGCTAGGTCTCACTTTTTCTCCCATCATGCTTCATTTATTCCAATGATGGCTCCATTTGTCTTTTTTATTACTTTCTCTGCCAGATTTTGGTTTTATTTTGTACATTTTGGTTTTCATAAATCCATAAGCATTTTCAAATTGAAATTATTTCGAAATCTGAAATGGTTTATCAAAAAAGAATTGTAGGGAAAGGTGACTCAGTGCAAATACAGATTTTAATTTGATGAAAGTTAAATAAAAAAATCTGAAACTTTTGTAGATCTAGGCACATGGCTCAGTGGTTAGAGCATCAGTGGTTATACAATCATGAGATAATGAGTTCAATTTTGGGGCCAGGCTATGTGTTGTGTTCTTGAGCAAGACACTTTATTTCACATTGTCCCAGTTCACTCAGCTGTAGAAATGAGTTGCAATGTCACTGGTGCCAAGCTGTATCAGTTTTTGCCTTTCTCTTAGATAACATCAGTGGTTTAGAGAGGAGGGGCTAGTATGAATGGGCAACTGCTGGTCTTCCATAAACAAACTTGACTGTATTTATGCTTTGGAGGGGAACTTTCTGAGTGCAAATCCCATGGACATTCATGACTGAAGGCGGGGGGGGGGGTCTTTATTTCCATATCTTATAATGGCTTCTGATAAACCCACCTATCTACTGAAAATTGTTATGAAATCTTCTTCCCACCTCAGCAAAACTATGTCCTGGAAGTGATGTTTCGTGCTTTCCACCCAAGTTATGTTATATCCACCACCCATCCTTAGCATTTTGCCCATCTCCCCACCACACCTCAAGCTCCTGCAGAGTACTCAACCATGTTCTCTCTCTCTCTCTGTACACACACACACACACACATATAAGTGAGTGGAGAAGTAAAAGAAGGGCACTGAACCAATTTATTGGGAGTTACATGTATGGATCAAAACAGTTTGATTCAAATTAATTGGCACTCTTGAGTTTCAAGAGTGATGCTAGTCATTAGCCATTTTGAATCTGAATGACAGAAGTTAATTGCTATTACCGTAAGGTGGGCTGCGATTGGTCAAGGAAGGTCATGTGGTGTCGTGGTTTGATGTTGGTATATGGGTAACAGTTAGTTGGAAAATACTGCATGGCGATGGGGAAATTGACCAAATTGAGGACAAGAAATAGAGCACATGGCAATTAGAAATCGGTCAGGTTATTGGAGGGGGGAGTATGAAAGGGTAGCATGTGCTCATAAAGTTTTGCATGCATGTTTATATCAATGCAGGTGGCACGTAAAAAGCACCATTTTGAGCATGGCCGTTGCCAGTACCGCCTGACTGGCCTTCGAGCGGGTGACACGTAAAAGCACCCACTACACTCTCGGAGTGGTTGGCGTTAGGAAGGGCATCCAGCTGTAGAAACTCTGCCAAATCAAATTGGAGCCTGGTGTAGCCACCTGGTGTAGCCACCTGGTGTAGCCACCTGGTGTAGCCACCTGGTCCACCAGTCCTCAGTCAAATCGTCCAACTCATGCTAGCATGTAAAGTGGACGTTAAACAATGATGATGATGATGATGATATACATGCATATATAGGTAGAGGACGTCACCAACAGTGCAAATATCATGAAATATGTAAACAAACGAGGGAAAAATGAGTGAAATACATGAACAACAAGAAAGATTGGAAAACGGGACAAGTAAATGCAGAGAAAGGACCCTTAATATATATATATCATCATTTAACATCCGTTTTCCATGGTGGCATGGGTTGGACAGCTTAACAGCTGGGAACTGTCCAGACCCCAATTGTCTATTGTGGTATGGTTTCTTCACCTAGATGCCCTTCCTAACACCAACAACATAACAGAATATGCTGGGGAGGGGGGGGTGCATTTACACACCACTGGCTTGGGTGTTTTTTATGTGGCTCCAGCACCTAAAAGAACACACCTGTATAAGCGGAAGACAGTGATTTTCTTAGCTTGATGTGTCTTATCAAGTACAGCAAACCACCACATCTCCTAGTCCTTTTACATTTCTTCAGTGAGGCCCAACATCCGAAGATCCCTTCTCACCACATCATCCCACATCTTCCTGGGTCTACCTCTTCCACAAGTACCCTCCACAATTAGAGATCAGCACTTATTTATGCAGCTATCCTCATCTATATGCATGACATGACCAAACCATCACAGTCTTCTGTCTTGCACACAACATCTGATGCCTCTTATATCCAGTTTTCCTCTTAAATCACTTACACATTGTCATGTGTGCACACTGACATTACCTATTCAGTGGAGCATGCTAGCTTCATTTCTTTCAAGCCTTCGCAAGTCCTCTGTAGTCAAAGCCCATGTTTCACTGCTATGTAACATAGCTGTATGTACACAGGCGTCACACAATCTGCCTTTCACTTTGAGGGAGAGGCCCTTAGTAAACCAACAAAGGTAGAAGCTCCCTGAACTTTTCCCAGCCTACCAGCCTGTTCTTATTCTAGCAACTACACTTTCAGAACTTCCTCTCTACTGCTACCTTGGTCTCCTAGGTAACAGAAGCTATCTACTACTTCTAATGATCCCCACCACACCTCCCAAGCATTTGAGGGAGTCTATTGTCTGCACATTTTTAGTGTTTATGGTACCTGCACATTTGCCACACAAGACTATGTTCACCTTTGACCTTCCTGCGATACCATTGTATCCAAAGCTTGCACTGGATACAATGTATGGAGTTTCTACCAAAACCTTTCTTACATATCAAGTAGGGCCATCTCCCAGATACACACATACACACACACAACGGACTTCTTTCAGTTTCCGTCCAACAAATCCACACACAAGATTTTGGTTAGCCCAAAGCTATAGTAGAGGACACTTGTCCGAGATGCCAAACAGTGGGACTGAACCCAGAACCATGTGGTTTGGAAGCCAACTTCTTACCACACAGCCACACCTATGCTTATATTAATGTAATACACACACACACACACACGCACATGCACATATAGATATAACATTAATAATATATATATATATATATATATATATATATAAATTATAAAAAAACTTTCAAACAAAAATTAAAAGCAAAATATAATGAAAACAAAATAAAAAAAACCTGCATTATAACCAAAAAGTCATGAAAATAACCACAGAAAAAAAAAATGCTATATGTTGTGAATTCAGAACCAGCATCGACCTATATTATATAAATTACATGATATTAATAACAAAGTGTTTCAGGATAAAACAAAGACATGATCAGACTTGATTTTCTTCTCTTGGAAAAATGTTCTTTGGT
>NC_068992.1:59333950-59338790 GCF_001194135.2 Octopus bimaculoides
TATATATATATATATATATATATATATATATATATATATGCATATCTGTAGCTGTATATGTATATATATTTGTGTATATATATGTATATATACATGTGTATATACATTTATATATGTATCCATATATATACATATATGTGCATATATATATATATATACGTGTGTGTATGTATACATATAGATATATACATACATATATATATATATGCATAAATATATACAAATACATGTGTGTGTATATATATATATGTATATATGTACATATATATATGTACAGACACACACACACACACACACACACACACACACATATATATATATGTGTGTGCATGTATACACCTAGAAACATGCTCTTACTGGTTTTGGTGAATAAGAGAGAAAGAGAGAGAGAAAAACATTCCTGCTCCCACTTTCAACATATTTTACAACACTTCAACACAGCTGGGTAATTTGGGTGCATAATATTATTAATATTATCATGAATTTGAGGACAAACATTTTCATACATATAACTATGTAAGACAGGATCGTTTTTCATATAGATCCTTCAGTTTCCAACTACTAAAGCCACTCGCAAGGCTTTGGCTGGCCTAGGGCTATAGTAGAAGACAACTGACCAAGGTGCCCAGAACCGTGTGGTGTGGGGAGCAAACTTCATACCACACAGCTGTATCGGTGCCTATAAGGCTCGTGCCTGCGTTAGCCAAGGGCCAAAACTCAGAGCAACTGCTTGGAAGACAACCATGCTAACAGTTACATACTCTTTTACTTGTTTCAGTCATTTGACTGTGGCCATGCTGGAGCACCGCCTTTTAGTCAAGCTAATCGACCCCAGGACTTATTCTTTGTAAGCCTAGTACTTATTCTATCGGTCTCTTTAGCCGAACCGCTAAGTTACGGGGATGTAAACACACCAGCATCGGTTGTCAAGCGATGTTGGAGGGACAAACACAGACACACAAATATATACACACACATACATATATATACATATATACGACGGGCTTCTTTCAGTTTCTGTCTACCAAATCAACTCACAAGGCTTTGGTCGGCCCAAGGCTATAGTAGAACACACTTGCCTAAGGTGCCACGCAATGGGACTGAACCCGGAACCATGTGGTTGGAAAGCAAGCTACTTACCACACAGCCACTCCTACGCCTATAAGGTGAGAATTATTTCAAGTGCTTTAATACCTGTTGGACAGCCACATGGATCTAAATTTTTATGGCTATCTGAGTCAATATAGACTCAAAGAGATCCAGATAGCCATAGAGACCCAGCGGATCAATCCTGACTATATTGCCAATCCCTGGGTTAGAAGGACAAATCAATCCCAAGTAAGTTGGGACTCACCTTCATTCGTCCCTTTTTTGCGCCAAACCACCAAGTATACAGGATGTAAACAAACCAAGAGCAATTGTCAAGCAGTGATGGAGAGTGACAGACACAAAAATACACACACACACACACATACCTGCACATGCGTATATATATATATATATATATATATACATATATTATTGATATCCTACGATTTTATAAACTTCAGGAATACATGAAATGATTCTTTTTTTTTTTTTGAGCAGTGGATCTTGAAGCAGATAAAGCTACAAATAATAGCATGTGGATACTGGACTAAAAGACCCTCTGAATAGAAAAAGTGAAAGGTATTTGTGTCATGTTTACAGGAAATGTGGGTTCCTGTCCTACAGGCAGCCTTTGACTTTTACTATCCAAAGGGTTGTTTTTTACCCAATATTTACACACTATTATTTGTAGCTTTATCTGCTTCAAGATCCACCGTTCGAAATACATTAAAACTAGTGTTCTGTCAGTTACAACAGCAAGGGTTTCAGTTGATCCAATCGATGGAACAGCCTGCTTGTGGAATTAAAGTGCAAGTGGCTGAGTATTCCACATGCACAAGTACCCTTAACGCAGTTCTCAGGGGACATTTAGTATGACAGAATTTGACAAGGTTGGCCTTTTGAAATAAAAGTACTGCTCAGAGTGATTGGCATTAGGAAGGGCATCCAGCCATAGAAAACCACGCCAATTCAAACTTAAGTTTGGTGCAGCCTTCTAGCTTACCAGCCCTGGTCAAACTGTCCAACCCATGCCAGCATGGCCATCAGACATTAAATGATGATGATACAGATACAAAAGGCTTCCATAAAGTTTTTGTCAACCAAATTCATTCATATGTCATCGATTGGCCCAAGGTTATATTAGAAGACATTTGTTCAAGGTTCTGCATGGTGAGACCAAACCCAATGCCATTTGTGACTGCAAAAGCAAACTTTTTCACCACACTGCCCCATCTAGGTCTATTCAACCACACAGCCATGTTAGGGCCTCAATGATTGCACCTTATGAGTCACTTATAATACAAATATAGGCAGGAAACATATGGTAGAAGTGAAATGTAATTTATTATATCAGTTTTAAACTCTGTTTGAAATAATAGATAGCAATTAATTTCAGAAATAAATATTTCATAGAAGAACAAAAAAAGAAGAAAAAAAAAAAGACACAAAAAATGGGAAAGAGAGGGAAAAAGAAATTACTGTTCTGCAGTAAATAATAGGTCAACAGTAAATGGAACATAAAATTATCCAATTGTTAAATATATAAAAATCTGAATATTTAAAATAAATTACTTTCTGTTAAAAAAAACAAAAAACCTAAAACAAATTAAGAAAAGTAAGCTAAGAAAACAGTTGTTGAATATCAAATAAATAAAAAGAATTTATAATTTTAGCTGAAATGATTTATATTTTTGTGAAAGAAAAAGAATATTTCTTTATTTTTTTTTTGTTTTAGGTTTCATTTTTTGTTGAATGTTTTTCTACTTTTTACTGACCATCTGCTGAAAAGATGCAAATGAGGTTTGTCCAGAGTTTGTTTTTA
Organism: Octopus bimaculoides; assembly: GCF_001194135.2. NCBI lineage: Eukaryota > Metazoa > Mollusca > Cephalopoda > Octopoda > Octopodidae > Octopus > Octopus bimaculoides. Next base: position 59,336,862 of record NC_068992.1, read on the forward strand.
TTCAGTTTTCTTACCTTTAGAGATCTCTATTTTTTAATGATTAAACGTTTATGTGTGTGTGTGTGTGTGTGTGTGTGTGTGTGCACGCATGCGTGTATAGCTAGTTAGATATTTATGCATGTATATATATATATATGTATGTATGCATGTATGTATGTATGTATGTATGTGTGTGTGTGTCTATATATATATATATATATATATATATATATATACATACGTATATATATATATATACACATGTATATATATATATACACACACATGTATATATATATATATGTATGTGTATATATATATACATATATATATATACATACATATACACACATACGCCCATATATGCATACACATATATATAGATATAAATACACATGCATACATATAAACATATACATTTATATGCATATATTTATATACATATATATATATATATATATATATATATATGTGTGTGTATATATATATGTGTTTTATTGAGTATATTTATGAACAAACTATAGCAGGCATAATGATCTCTCATAATGTGCACACAGCATGCACCAAATTTTAACTTTCTCATTTTCCTTCCAGATGCACCGGCAGAATTATCATAGTATATTCCAACCTGGCACAAGAATTGGAAGCATAAACCACAACCAAGTCAGAGGTCAGCAGATTCTTTTAATGTGGCCGGGTCCTTCAGATTCAGTATTATGAAAAAGCTGCTGACCTCTGGTCATATGTACATACACACACATGTATGCTCACATATGTACACACATGCACACATACATATATATACATATAACCCACACATGTACATTACACACATATGCATTATATACATATAAACATATAAATACACATATATACATATAAACACATACAAGGTTTTTTTTACTAATCAGCTTCAGTTTTATGTTGCCCAATATAATGTGGGATAACACTGGATCTCCTCAAACTCCCCATATCTGATCCCTTTTTTCTTTGCCATCACCCTTCTGAACTGTTAACCATCAATCACTCCCTTAGGCATGCAATTAACCAGGGACCACACGTGAACTTGTATTCCCACTGAAAATTCGAACATGAGCTTGACGCCTCAACAGTGAAATGATGACTATCGGCATGGTGTCCGTGTTATCTGGTGTCTGTGGTCTTTGGCAATGGGGCCGGAAGTGAGTATCCGTTATAGCCTCAACTGCAGCCAACTGTTAGATGTGGTCAGTGTTCACAAATGGAGGTGGTGAACTTGGTGTTCAGATCTGGTCCGACCCACCCAGGTGAATATTGCACACATACAAGTTGTTGGCACTCCGTCACTTACGACGTAGAGGGTTCCAGTTGATCTGATCAACGGAACAGCCTGCTCGTGAAATTAACGTGCAAGTGGCTGAGCACTCCACAGACACGTGTACCCTTAACATAGTCCTCGGGGATATTCAGCGTGTCACAGTGTGACAAGGCTGACCCTTTGAATTACAGACACAACAGAAACAGGAAGAAAGAGTGAGAGAAAGTTGTGGTGAAAGAGTACAGCAGGGTTCGCCACCATCCCCTGCTGGAGCCTCGTGAAGCTTTTAGGTGTTTTCACTCAATAAACACTCACAACGCCCCATCTGGAAATCGAAACCGCGATCCTATGACTGCGAGTTTGCTGCCCTAACCACTGGGCCATTGCGCCTCCACACACAAACAAGTAAGTACTCCCTTACCTCAGTTACTCATGACCCACATCTGTTGCTCTCTACTTCCTTGCTCCCCCCACTCTCTCTCTCTCTTGACCAATCTCAGCAACTACCTACACACCACTTACTCAGATAGCAGTAAACACGGATAGAATATAGGGAGATCCAGTGCCAACCCACATTACATGGGTGGCTTGGTACATTTCCTAAGAACAGTCCATCAAACTTCATACACAGCTTCCATTTACAGATTTTGGTT
>NC_068992.1:59338800-59340449 GCF_001194135.2 Octopus bimaculoides
GAGCAAAAAAAAAAGAGAGAAGGAGAGATATACAAAGACATCCATACCATTTGCATGTTGTTTCCTCCGTGTTCTATGTAATTCTTCAATCATCTGCCAACATGTCCTGCAATTAAAAAAAAAAATAGTGTCGTTAAGACATCACTATAAAAATCCAATTAATATTCGTTAATTGAAATTCATCAATCATTTTCTTTTTCAGTTGGTAGAATCATTAGAGCATCAGACCAAATGCCCACTGGCATTTCTTCAAGCTCTTTATGTTGTTAGTTCAAATCATACCAACGTCAACATGCATCTTCATCCTTTTAGGGCCAATAAAATAACACAATATACCAGCCAATTATTAGAGGTTGATGGTACCAGCTAATACCTTCCCTCAACACTGCTAGACTTGCATCTGAATTAGAAGCAACTATTATTATTATTATTATTATTCCACTGAGGTCAGCTTTGCCTTTTAGGGTTGATAAAATAAATACCAGTTGAGCAGAAGGGTTTGTGTAATCAACTAACCTCCTCTAAAATTTCAGGTCTTGTGCCCATAGTAGAAAGGATTATTATTATTAATATTATTATTATTATTATTATTACTACTACTACTACTACTACTACTACTAAGACAGCAAGCTGGCAGAATCATTAACACACCGGATAAAATACTTAGCAGCAGTTTGTCTTTACATTCTGAGTTCAAATTCTCTGCTGAGGTCGACTTTGCCCTTCATCCTTTCGGGGTCAATAAATTAAGTACCAGTAAAACACTGGGATCGATGTAATCGACTAGTCCCCTCCCCCAAAATTCCAGGTCTTGTGCCTTTAGTAGAAAGGGTTATTATTATTATTATTATTATTATTATTATTTCAAGCAGGAAGGAAAGGCTGTGTTTATATGCCTAGTGGTCATAGCAAAAGAGGTTGTATGGTAAACAAGATTGAAGGGGCTGAAGACAAAAAAACTTTTCTCTTTGGCCAATCCCTGACCAACTTCTTCAAGTTTCATTTGAAAAAGAAAAATAAGAGCAGAGAGGGAAGTGTTGTCTTGTAGCCAGTTTGCAGAAAGGTGGATGAAAGTAGCAAGAAATGGTGAGAGTGAACAAGCCTGCCCTGAGCATACACCTGTAGTTGGAAAAAAGGAAAGAAAGAAAAAAACCATGGGTACCCCAAAAGTCAGGGTACCCATGGTTTTTATAGGGTTTTTCTATGAACAGCCCTCGAACAACTCCTCCCTATTGATTTTTTTTTTAATGTTAGTCTTGTTTACATGCAAAACCCTCACAACAAAACACTCACACACACATATTCTTTATTCTGTCCTGTACTGTCCATAATGTTTTTCTTAATGTAAACCCCTGTTATTAATAAAGAAATCATTATTATTATTATTATTATTATTATTATTATTATTATTATTATATTTCATCTGCTGCTACGTTCTGTGTTCGAATTCCACCGAGCCCGACTTTGTCTTTCATCCTTTCAGGGTCGATAAATTAAGTACCAGTTGTGTACTGAGGGCAATGTAATTGACTTGTCCCCTCCCCCAAATTTCAGGCCTTGTGCCTATAATAGAAAGGATTATCATTATTATTATTATTATTATTATCATTATTATTGGTGGTGGTGGTGGTGGTGGTGGTGGTGGTAGT
>NC_068992.1:59340459-59344552 GCF_001194135.2 Octopus bimaculoides
TATTATTATTATTATTATTATCATTATTATTGGTGGTGGTGGTGGTGGTGGTGGTGGTGGTAGTAGTAGTAGTAGTAGTAGTAGTTGTAAGGAATTAAGCTGTCAGAATTGTTTTGGCAAGGTTTCTACAACTGGATGCCCTTCCTAATACCGACTACTTTCAAATATGTACAGGGTGCTCCTTTTAGTGTCAGTAGTACTATTGAGGTCACAATGAAGCTTGCAAGATCATGAACCCCAAAGGAGAAGGGCAGAAGAAAAAGAGTAGAGCTAAGAAAGTATTCCTCATGGGTTAATTTTCAGACCCCTTCCCTCTAACCACTTTGTTTTCCTGACTCATCCTTCCAGTTACTTCACCCATCTGATTACTGCACCCTTCAGACACCTCCTTCTGCCTACTTTGCCCTTCAGATCCTTCCCTCCCTTTCTGGTTAACTCACTCATCAGACCCCTCTCCTAGCTATCTCATTTTTCAGACTCCTCTCTCTGGTTACCTTACTCTTCAGACTCCTTCCTTTGGCTATTGCTTTTCCAACGCTCCCCTTCTACCTTTCTAACCCTTCTGACTCCCTTATCCTTCAGACCTCTCCCCTTTTGGCTCTCTTGCCCTTCAGGCTCTTCTTTGTGAGACTACCTCATATTTCAGGCACCACCTTCTGCTTATCTCCTCCTCCTTTTGACTCCCCTAACTAAATATAATCATCATCATTACCAACATCATCATTTAGTGTCTGCTTTCCATGCTGGCATGGGTTGGATGGTTGACAGGAGCTGGCTAGGCAGAAGACTGCACCATACTTCTGTGTCTGTTTTGGCATGGTTTTTTTTACAGCTGGGTGCCCTTCCTAACACCAACCACTCCACAGAGTGAGCTGAGTGTTTTTTTATGTGGAACCAGCACAGGTGAGGTCAGTTTTGACATGGGTTTTTACAGATCAATGCCCTTCCAAATGACAACTACTTTACAGTGTGGATTAGATCTCCCAACTAAATACTTTTTAATCAATATCTTGTTCTTAATCCTTAGTTTTTGCTAAAAATATAAAGTAAAAAAAAAAATCAAATTAACATAATTTCATTTTTAAGATAAAAATATTCTTACACATACTTATTAATTCTATCCTCATTACATATTGTCTACAACTGACACTTCTCTCAGATCTCAGTCTTCAATGACAAATGGAACATCATCATCATCACGTATCTTGATCTATCATCAATGACATAAGTACCTCCTCTGGGTCCTGACCCTAGTTTTGGAAGACCACCCTGTTCATTCTCCTAAAGATTGGTTCCCAGATGATGACTGCCTCAGTAATAATGACCAATAAATTGCAACCATCCACTTGTTGGTCATCTGGAGGAGGCCGCCATAGAGTTTTTTTCTTCTTAATTTGTCATCTGTATCCAGTTATTTTCTTTTACAAAAGTTACAAAAATGACTCAAGAGCCAAAAGGTTCATGCATGACACTTAACAAACTGATTCAAATCTGAGAGTTTCTTCTACAGTACAAATTACTATTCTTTCTGGAATGTTCAATTAAAAATATTGAAGAATCGTGTGAAAATTACAAGAGAGTAAATGGGTTTTTCGGTTGCATTTCTTTTACTGATTCCAAAAAGGTTTCAAGAACACATTATTTGAAACTCAGAATTTTCATGTAGGCGCAGGAGTGGCTGTGTGGTAAGTAGCTTGCTTACCAACCACATGGTTCTGGGTTCATTCCCACTGCATGGCACCTTGGGCAAGTGTCTTCTACTATAGCCTCAGGCTGACCAAAGCCTTGTGAGTGGATTTGGTAGACGGAAACTGAAAGAAGCTCGTCGTATATATGTATGTATATATGTGTGTGTGTATGTATATGTTTGTGTGTCTGTGTTTGTCCCTCCAACATCGCTTGACAACCAATGCTGGTGTGTTTACATCCCCGTAACTTAGAGGTTCGGCTAAAGAGACCGATAGAATAAGTACTAGGCTTCCAAAGAATAAGTCCTGGCGTCGATTTGCTCGACTAAAGGCGGTGCTCCAGCATGGCCACAGTCAAATGACTGAAAAAAGTAAAAGAGTAAAAGAGAGTTTGCAATATTGAGTAAAGTTAATCACATCAATCTGGCCGTTTCATGTTACTACTAGTTTAACCCCAGGTAGATCTTCCACTAGCTGGTTATCAGAGCAGCACTGCACCCTGAACATATATATTGCAAGAAGGGAAGCAAACCCCTACCATTTTCCAGCAGATGACAGGGTATTTTTATCTTTTACTTGTTTCAGTCATTACACTGTGGCCATGCTGGGGCACTGCCTAGAGGAATTTTAGTCAAATGAATCAATCCCAGTATTTATTTCTCTTGAAGTACTGGTACCTATTCTATCAGTTTCTTTTGCCGAACTGCTAAGTTGCAGGGACTTCAACACACTACCATCAAGTGATAGTGGGAGACAAACACAAAGATGCACACACACACACACACACACACACACTCACATACCATATTTTAACATGTATAAGGAACCCTCGTGTATAAGGACCCCCCTAATTTGGGGGGCTTAAAATTTGGAAAATAGGTTTTGTAAGGGATTATGATACTATCTATGTATAAGAAACTGATATATTTTTTTAACCTAATTTTTGACAAAAAAGGGTTCATTATACACATTAAAATACTGTATATGCACGATGGGCTTCTTTCAGTTTCCATCCACCAAATCCACTCACATGCACTTCTCTGAATGGTTATATCATACCATCCATTCTTAGTTAAAGACAAGAAGAAAAAAAAATAAGAGACAGCCAAGAATACTAAATGGGAAACATGCAAAACACAAAGCCAGAAGTTATGTAACAAGAGAATGGGGGATAGAATGCGCTGGGGGAGGGGAGCAGAGAAAGACACAGAGAGAGAGAGAGAGAGAGAGAGAGTAGGGAAACAAAGGAGAGAGGGAACATATGAGATTGCCTGGTGCAAAGTGAAGTTGACATAAATTATAAATTAAATATATTTCCAACAACAAATATTAAGAAAACAAAACGTTAACACTTAAAAAAAATGTATGTGTGCGTGTGTGTGTGTGTATATATATATATATATATATATATATATATATATATATATATATATATATATATATATATATATATATATATACACATATATACATATATATATACACACACATACACAAATATTATTGGAGAAATATATATATTCACATCTATGTATATAGACATATATACACACACACATACATATATACACACAAACATATATACATATACACATACAATACATATATATGTACATATACACACACATATATATCTACCCATGTACATACATACACCCATACACATTACATACACACACACACACACACACACACATATACACACTACATACATACATACACATGTACAATTAAATTTCTTTTTCTCATGGCTCAAGTTTCAGGCCACTTCGATTTGAAGGATTTTTCAAATCAAAATGGTGTGAAACTCAAGTCACTGGGGGTGTGGGTGGGTGTGCATGCATGTTTGCTACTACTACTACTGCTGCTGCTGCTGCTACTGCAATCAATACTATGCTGTCAGTATTATAACTACCATCATTACAGTAATTGTCATCACCACCACCACCACCACCATTAGCACCACCACCACCACCACCATTACCACCACTAACACCTTCACCACCATCAGGACCACCATCATCATCATCACCATTATCACAACCATTAACATCACCATCACCACCACCATCATCACCATCTTGACCATTACCATGACCACTACTACTACCACCATCATCACCACCTCAACCACCACCACTACCACCACTGACACAACCCCCTTCACCACCATTATGAATACCACTTCTAAAAGCTATGCTGTGGGCAGAAGGCTGTATGGTTAGAAAATAAAGAGAGGGGTAGACAGAGACAGACAGACAGTAAGAGAGAGACAAGGAGAGAGAGAGAGAGATACAAACTGTGGAAGGGACAGGGTGACAGAGAGAGGAGTTAGAAAGATAGTGAGGGTTAGAGAGAGGCAGAAGGTGATAGAGAGAGATAGACAAAGGTAGGAGATAGAGAGA
>NC_068992.1:59344882-59346088 GCF_001194135.2 Octopus bimaculoides
AGTAGAGGGAGTCAGAGAGACAGGAGTTAGAGAGAGAGATAGGAGTTAGAGAGAGGTAAGTAGAGAGGGAGAGAGAGAAATAAACATAGAAATTGGTAAAGGTAGAAAGAGTTGGTGAGAAGTAGAGGCAGAGAGAAGTAGAGGGAGAGAAAAATAGAGGGAAAAAGAAGGAGAGTGAAAGAGGATAGAAGTAGAGATGATAGAAAGGTAGATAGACAGAGAGGTGGTAACAGAAGGGGAGGGGTGTTAAGTAGTGATGCAGTGAGGTAGGTAGATAGGTAGGTAGGTAGGTAGGTAGGTAGGTAGGTAGGTAGGAAGGTGGTTAAGTGGAGAGGTAGGTACCAGTTTCAATCCAGTCCCCTGGAAATATGCCTCAACATCAAAGACAATCCCCAGCTGTCAACAACAAAAAAATCTTACATGACTGACTTCAAGCAAGTAATGACTTGTACCACATGTTATGTGCATGTATGTGTATGCCTCTGTATATGTGTGCCCAGGTATGCTGGTGTATGTGTATGGCTCTGTGTGTATGTGTATGGCTCTGTGTGTATGCATGTGTGTGGCTGTATCTATGTATTCATGTATGTATGAAAGCGTGTGTCTACGTATACATGTTATGTCTTTGTATATTTGTATACCACTGTATGTGTTGTGGCTATACATCTATCTTTTACTTCAGTGGACTGTGACCATGCTGGGGCACCACCTTGAAAGTTTTAGTTGAACAAATCCTGTACTTTTTTTTTTTTAGCTTGGCATTTATTCTATCAGTCTCTTCTGCTGTACTGCTAAGTTACAGTGACCTAAAACAAACCAACTCCAAGTGGTGGTAGGGAGGACAGACATACACATACAAACACGTGTGTGTGTGTGTATGTGTATATATATATAATAATAATATTAGGGACAAAATCCAAAATTACAGGTAAAAACTCAATTAAAATCAATTTATAAAAAATTAAAATTAAATTGAGCTTTATAGATAAAATATATATAAAATATATAGTTTTAGGGAAAATAACCAAGTTTCAAGAACTCATCGATGAAAATCCACTATCACATATAGAAAAATTAACAATTAAAAGCACAATAAATGAGTATAAGATAAAGCAAAGTAAATATCATAAGATAAATATGATAAAATGATTACACGTGTTTCATAACTAATTTTCAAATAGAAAGGAAATTTAAATCGATTAAAAT
>NC_068992.1:59346098-59349197 GCF_001194135.2 Octopus bimaculoides
TTAAAATCAATTTATAAAAAATTAAAATTAAATTGAGCTTTATAGATAAAATATATATAAAATATATAGTTTTAGGGAAAATAACCAAGTTTCAAGAACTCATCGATGAAAATCCACTATCACATATAGAAAAATTAACAATTAAAAGCACAATAAATGAGTATAAGATAAAGCAAAGTAAATATCATAAGATAAATATGATAAAATGATTACACGTGTTTCATAACTAATTTTCAAATAGAAAGGAAATTTAAATCGATTAAAATCAATTGAAATTATCGAAAATAAATTCTATTAAAAAATATAGCTAATCGTCAGATCGTAAGAAGAACAATAATTAGATGTATATATCTCAACCAACAATAAGTACCAAATGAATTAATATGAAATACTTATTTTATAAAGATAGAAAAATTATTAAAAATATCAAAATATCAAAATATCAAAATAATAACCATTCAATAATCCTCCCTTCATCCATTATAATAACATGTATATTATATACAAAAAACAGCTTACATAAATTATCATTGTTTTAAATTATCGTTGTTTTAAATACAATTTGAACGAAGTTTAAGTTTAAAATAACTCAGAACATACAGAAGAAACACTGCTAAGTATTTCACACAGCATGCTAACATTTCTGCCAGCTCACCAGCTTCCTAGTGGAAAGTATTCATCTCACTATGTGCTACGCCCTATTGAATCCTGTCGGACTGTCCAACCCATGCCAGCATAGAAGACAGAAGTTAAATGATGATTATGATGATGATGATGATGATGACGATATTTCGTACTTGCACACATTTTTCACATAAGCACACTTGCTCACACTCATGGAGAAATACTCTCTCAGTTGCACTCATAAACGCTTATATAGGTGGATACATATACACAGATGCACTGAGATGCACCCACAACAACTGCATAGGAAATGGATGGCATACGTACTTGTATGTGTGTGTGTGTGATATACATATATATACACACATCATACATGTTCACAAACATAAACATACATATATATATATATATATATATATATATATACACACACACACAGACATATTCATATGCATATGTATGCATGTGTCTATGCATATATTGTGTGTGTGTGTGTATAAATATATATGCATATTTATATTATATATATGTATATATATATATGCATGTGTGTGTATATATATACATGTATATATATATATATATACACATGCATATATAAATGTATATGTGTGTGTAAATACATTTATGTATGTATACATATACATATATATATACATACATATATATATATATATATGCATGTGTGTGCATATATACACATGCATATATACATGTATATATATGTGTATATACATATATAATATATATATGCATATTTATATTATATATATATATATATATATATATATTCACATGCATCATATATACATGCATATATGTGTGTGTATATATACATATATGGATGTATATATATGTGTATATATATATATATATTTATATATGTATGCATATGTGTGTGTGTATATATATATATATATATATATATAGAGAGAGAGAGAGAGAGAGAGAGATAGATAGATAGATGTATTTATATATTTATGTATATATTAAATACATGTATATGCCTATGTATACACCACACACATACATACACATATATACACTGTCACGCATACACACACACACACATGCAAAATGAAGGTGGTGCAGGAGGTGGCGAGTACAATTGTGATAAACAAAGATGTCAGTGCGAGCAACATCAAACACCTCAGTATATAAGAACCATAAATTTAGGGAAATGACCTCTGGAGAGGTCAGCGCATCACATGACTCATATCAGATGTTATGAGAAAAGAGAACAGAGCTCTTCATAAAAAAAAAGATACATTCTTGTTATCAAAGGTTCAATGAGTTTCACTTTGTGGTGGTGGGGATGGTGGTGAAGGTGGTGGTGATGGTGCTGCTTGTCGTAGTGGTGTTGGTGGTGATGGTGGAGGTGTTGATGATGATGGTGATGATGGTGTTGGTGGTGTTGTGTAATATGGTGAACTTGATAATGCAATGCTTTCATAGTTATAGGGGAGCTCTATACAAACACAATCACACAAAGACACACACACACACACATACACGTGCACACACACACACACACACACACACACACTAACACAGTGGTGTATGTGCGTGTAGATGTAATAGATTTGATAAAGCCACACTCTCACTAATGCAGTTGTTCATCAACTTTCACTCGCACACACGCGCACACACACACACACATATATATATACACACACACACAATAGGATGTGATGGATAAATTGTCGCCAATTTATATTTTTAATTTTGCTCATGTGCAGTGTTTGTTTGTTTTTTGTCAACTACACAGTATAGTAGGGTCAGTTGGGCACTATCTGTGAGAAAAACAGCACCATAATGCAATTCATTCTGCCAGAAATTTGGGAACAACATGCCGTACTGCTTGGCATTCACTCCAGAAGCTCCAATACGAACATTTCAGAGTGTTTGGGTGTCAATCTGAGGACAGTGGAGAGGATTCGGAAAGAGTTGGAGGAGTCTAATGGCGATTACCAAAGTATGGCAGCCCGGAAAACTCACTCTGATTGTTCTGATAAGAAAAGAACTCCTGGTGAGATCCAGGCCACGATTTACAACAATCCCTCCAAGTCAATCAGGTCCATCGCCAGGGACACGAGAGTGTCTGAGTTTCTTATCACACAGGTAGAGTATGAACACATTCAGTATTCCTCGTACAAGCTGAGAAAGGGCCAATTTTTAACCCAAGCCATCGAGGATAAGAGGAAAGACCACACTACAAAGCTTTTGAACAAACTCATGCATCCCCTCCAACTGAACATGCTTTGGTTTTTCTCAGACGAGAAAAATTTCTGCCAGGATAAGATGGTGAACACACAGAACAACTGTTGGCTTGCCGTATCCCCAAAACATGTACCGGGAGTGATAAAAGTCAAACATCCAGTCAACTTCATGGTGTTTGGATTGGTCACTAGTGATGGCGATGTTATGCTTCCAGTCATCTTCCCAAACGGCTTCAGACTCAACACAGAGACCTAC
>NC_068992.1:59350430-59352846 GCF_001194135.2 Octopus bimaculoides
TATATATATATATATACATATATATATTTGTATATATACGTATATATACATATATATACATATATACACATGTATACATACATATATATACACAAACACACACATATATATAAACATATATACACAAACATACAGATATATAAATATATACATATATATATACACACACACACATGCACACATTAAACAGACAGACAGACAGACAGACAGATAATGAAACACTAACTTACTATTATTTCAATGACGCTATTACATGCAACCTTCAGTGTTACTTTAATCCAAGCCTTGTTTACAAACATAAATTAGTCATACAAAATTATATTATCATCAACAAAAACTCATTGAGACTTCTCAACAATACAGAATAAAGAATAAAACCGAAATTCCAGCTGTACAATTATGTGTTCCTCCCAAGAAGGAGTATGTGCAAATGTTGTATCATAGTTATAACAGCTGTATATAATATCATCATGCTAGTTTAAGTGCCAATATCACATAATATGGACATAGCTGTGTGGTTACGAAGCTTGCTTTCCAAAATGAATCAAAAATGGAAATATATCTTTACAGTCCTGCATGGTGTATAAAACCACAGAGTAGCAAATGCAATGAATTTTACAACAACTGTGCCATCAGTCAATTACATCCCCAGATTAATGTACATCTTTGTGTTAATATTTTTTCTGTCAAAAAAAATCTACAGAAATGCTACACCCAAGACCTCAAGGTTTCCAGTGAACCTACAGAAAGAAATTTTGGGAACTTGAGATAAAAGAATCTCTCTTAGTTAAGAAATACACATCACATGTTGGCAACAGGTCAGAACAGCACACAGTCAATCGAGTGTTTTTGTGACTCATATAAACCCTTCATACACACCCACTATAGGGCAGAGAAGTCAGCAAATAACAGCTTTTCTCCAAAAATTTCCTGAGTAAGGAGTCCTAATCCTGTAATGTTGAAATACCAGGTAGGACTATCCACATGTTTTATTTCTTTTTTTTAGCTGTAAGTGAAACATATAATCAAAAACATATCAGACAATGCTTCATGAAAATTATACTACTGTAATATTTATATATATATGTATTTTCATGATCATCTATAGAGTGTATATTTACAATATTTATATATACACACACTAACAATTTACAGAATTGTTAGAGATTCAGACAAAATGCCTAGCAGTATTTCATTAGAATCTTCACATTCTGAGTTCTAATTCTGCTGTGGCCACCTTTGCCTTTCATTCTCTAGAATCAATAAATTATTGGTTTCAAATTTTGGCAGAAGGTCAGAAGGTCAGAAGGGAGGGGTAAGTCAATTACATTGACCCAGTGCTCAACTAGTATTTATATTATTGACCGCAAAAGGATGAAAGGCAAAGACAACCTCAGTGGAATTTGAACTCAGAATGTTGGCAAAATGCCACATGCTAACAATTCTACCAGCTTGCCACCTTAAACCTTCATTTAATGCTGATTGCAAATTCTGGTACAAAGCCAGCAATTTCAAGGGAGTGGATAAGTTGATTACATCAACCCCAGTATTCAACTGGTACTTATTTTATTAACCCCAGAAGGATCAGAAACAAAGTCAACCTCAGTGGAATTTGAACTCGGAATGTGAAGACTGACAAAATGTTGCTATGCATTTTAGCTGGTGAGCTAATGATTCTTATTTCTTTATTGCCCACACGGGGCTAAACATAGAGGGGACAAACAAGGACAGACAAAGGGATTAAGTCAATTACATCGACCCCAGTGCGTAACTGGTACTTAATTTATCGACCCCGAAAGGATGAAAGGCAAAGTCAACCTCAGCGGAATTTGAACTCAGAACATAACAGCAGACGAAATACCGCTAAGCATTTTGCTCGGCGTGCTAACGATTCTGCCAGCTCGCCACCTTAGCAATCAATAAAATATTATGTACCAGTTTACTACTGTGATTGATGGCATCAAGTACCACCCCTCCACTCCAAATCATTGACCTTGTAACTAAATTAGAAACAATACACATACTCTATCAACCTTATCTACAGAGAGTATATTTATAATATTTAAATCTACATATTAACCTCATCGTTAGTGTATATTTACAATCAATCAAATGGATTGCAACAAATATAAACATTGTAAATATGTACTGTTGAGATGAGATTATTTTTGTGTGAGTGTGTGGGGTGTGTGTGTATATATATATATATATATATATATATATATATATAAAAACAAATAGTAAATGAGTATATGCATATATACATACAGGTATGTGCATACCGACATCCACTTGTATGTATAGGTGCATATCTGGGTACAGGACATTGCAAACAGAACAGAGACGAGAAAACACACAAGCCACATAGAGAACATTCTACTTCATCAGCTACCTCCGTTTTAACACCGGCGTTTCG
>NC_068992.1:59352992-59357069 GCF_001194135.2 Octopus bimaculoides
TATATACAAGTTGCTATGATTGACTGCTAAATCCACAAGTTTTTGTTTTTATTCTCTCTCTGTTTAATTCCTCGTGTTCCTTTCTGTCGAAGAGCGTAGGCTTGAAACATAAAAGACTTTCTCACCTTCCCGAGTGTCAAACTAATACACCTGCTTGTTATTTATACACCTGTCTTCGTCTTTTGTTTTTCTGTAAAATTTCAAATGTGTGCGCGTGTGTGTGTATATATAGAATCTTCTAATCTTTTATCTTTTCTACTGTCTGTTTTGGAATGGTTTCTATGGATGGAGATTCTTCCCTAACACCAACCACTTTACAGAGTGTACTGGCTGATTTTTTACATGGCACCAGCACTAGCAATGCCTGTGTGTGAGTATTTGTGTGGATGGATGGACAGATGCATGCCTGCACACACACACATACACACACACATAGACATAGGTACATAGGTACATAGGTAGATATATATCTTTTATCTTTTACTCCACTCGGTCATTAGACTGCGACTATGTTCGGGCACAGCTTGAAGAATTTTAGTCAAGCAAGTAGACCCACTTTTTAAAAAAAATCTTGGTACCTATTCTATCAAGGATGTAAACATACTAACACCAGTTGTGAAGTGCTGGTGGGAAATAAACACACACACACACATAAATATATTGAGTTTGTAAGAAAGTAATTTCATTTTTCGCAAATAGAGTTACAATTTTTTTGAATGACTTTTGTCAATGTTATGATTTTTTCCTTTTGGCATTTGATAGACATTACTTTTAGCTTATTTTAGAAGCAAATTGGGTGTAATTTTGTTTACAGCTGTTAGTTCAGTGTCAATTTTACCATGGAGTGCAAAAATGAACATCTTCGCCATATTTTTCTTTTTCATTTCCATAAAAGCAAGAAAGCTACAGGCACTCACAAAAACATGTGAAGTTTATGGTGTTGATTGTTTAACAGAACACACATGTCAGAAATGGTTTTAAAAATTCCCTTCTAGAGATTTTTCACTCAAAGATGACCAACATCCTGGTCGACCTACTGAAGTTGATGATGACCGAATCAAAGTCATAATTAAATTTGATTGTCATATAACTGTGCAAGAGATTATCGAGGGGGTAAATGTATCACACACAACAATTGAAAATCACTTAAAATGTTTTGAACTCATGAAGAAGCTTGATATATGGGTTCCACATAATTTCTTTTCTACTCTAGGCACAAGGCCCAAAATTTTAGGGGAGGGGGCCAGTTGATTAGATCAACCCCAGTATGCAACTGGTACTTAATTTATTGACCCTGAATGGATGAAAGGCAAAGTCGACCACAGTGGAATTTGAACTCAGAATGTAAAGACAGACAAAATACCACTAAGCATTTCGCCTGGCATAACGTTTCTGCTGCCTTGGTTTCTACATAAATTGAAAGAGATTCACTTAACACAATGAATCAATATTTGCGATATGCATCTCAAACGCAATGAAATCAACCTTCATTTGAAATGAATCATCACTGGTGATGAAAAATGGATAGTTTACAAAAAAATGTCAATCGAAAACGATCATGGTCCAAGCATAATGAACCAGCACAAACTACATTGAAAGCTGAATTGCATCCAAAAAAGGTCATGCTGTCAATTTGGTGAGATTACAAAGGTGTTGTGTATTTTGAGCTGCTTCCAAGGAACCAAATGATCAATTCAGATGTTTACTGTCAATAACTAATGAAACTGGAGGAAGCAATCAAAGAAAACTGGCCAGAATTTACAAATTGTAAAGGAATCATATTCCACCACGACAACACTAGACCACACGTTTTTGCTAACTTGCAAAACATTATTGGAGCTTGATTGATAAGTGATGTCACATCCACCATATAGGTCTGACCTTGCACCATCAGATTACCATTTATTACGAAGCTTGCAAAATTCTTTGAATGGTAAAACTTTCAATAATGACGATGACCTGAAATCGCACTTGCTTCAGTTTCTGGATGATAAAGACCAGAAGTTCTATGAGCATGGAATCATGAAGTTGCCAGAAAGATGGCAAAAGTTCACTGAAAAAAAATGGAAAATATATAATTGATTAAAGTTCATTCTTTGTATGAAAAATGTCTTTTATTTCACGCTAAAAAACCAAAATTACCTTCTTGCCAATGTGCGTGTGTGTATTTTTGTATGTGTAACATAATAGTTTAGAAAAAAAACATTGGATTCATATCTAGCATGAACTAGGCATTTCTTCAGTTTCTCTAAATGATAATCATTCTCTGAAAAGAATGCTTTTTTAAACACAAGAACGTCAATGACAGTTCAAGAAATATTCTTCTTAAAAAATTATGGCTCAGCGAGTTGTCTTCCTTCACTTGATAGCCAGGTTTTCCAATTTTGAAGTCAAAATTTGAAAATGTGGACAACTCCCCACGTGTGCACGTGCGTGCGTGTGTGTGTGTGTGTGTGTGTGTATATATATACATGTATATATATATGTGATTGGCATTTTTTAACTTCCATCTGGCAAATACATTCACAAGGCATTGGACAATGTGACACTATAGCAACAGACATTTGCCCAAGAATCTATGCAATGGGACTGAACCTGGAACCATGTGGTTGGGAAGCAAGCTTCTTACCACACAGCCTGTATATATATATATATATATATAGCAAATGAAAGATGGAAGATGGAATATACAAGAGTTTATTATTACCATTTGCCATATAGATAACGGTTACTCTGAAAGTAATGATGCTTTACCAGTAAACTACCAGTTCAGGTGTAAGCCATGTGTTTTATTATCCATTATATATATGTATGGTTGGCGTTAGGAAGGGCATCCAGCTGTAGAAACTCTGCCAAATTAGATTGGAGCCTGGTGTTGCCATCCGGTTTTCACCAGTAATCAGTCAAATCGTCCAACCCATGCTAGCATGGAAAGCGGACGTTAAACGATGATGATGATGATATATATATATATATATATATATATACACACACACACACACACATATATATATATACTTACACACACATGTATATGTGTTATTAATGATACCCTATAGCATATTTGATATATATATATATATACACACACATATACATACATTAAAACACATACAAAATAAACACACGCATATATATACGCACACACATATACATATTTAAAAACACATACAATATATATATATATATATATCTATATGTGTATATATATGTATGTATGTATGTATGTATATACACAGAATATTACAACTATTTTTTTTATATTCATAGTCAACTGTCATAAATATCAACAGTTTTTATTATACATACTATTAATATTTATATTTCTATATACATTCTCAATTTGAATATTAATACCTAGAAAAATGCTCCATGCTTCCAACCTTCACAAATATACACCAGTTCTACTAAAGTCTTGTCTCCAAAATATCAGAGGTCAACTTTAGTTTCATGTGAAAGAAGCTTTTGTATTCGGCTTGCTTACTTGATTTCTTCCTGTCTGGAAATCTAGTGAGTATGTGCTTAAGAAGTTTGCTTCCCAACCACAGTGTTTTGAGTTCAGTCCCAACCTCAAGCCAACCAAAGCCTTGTGAGCAGATTTTGAAGATGGAAATATGCTTAACCCACACCATATCTATACCCATACTCACACACGTTGGCGGCGGCATCATCATTGTTGTTGTTTAATATCCATTTTCCATGCTGGCATGAGTTGGAGGGTTTGACTGAGGATTGGCAAGCCAAGAGGCTGCACCAGGCTCCAATCTGGTCCAGCAAGGTTTCTACAGCTGGATGCCCTTCCTAACACCAACCACTTCGAGAGTATAGTGGGTGCTTTTTACTTTACATACCACCAGCATGGGAGCTAGTTAAGGGGCACTGGCATTGGCCACATTCAGATGGTGCATTTTACATGCCACCAGCACAGGAGGCATTCAGGGAGCACTGGCATCGACCACATTCACATGGTACATTTTATGTTCCACCGGCACAGGGAGCCAGTCAGGCGGCACTGCAATTTCACCTGATTCAACAGGTCTTCTCAAGCACATCATACACACACACACACACGTAATT
>NC_068992.1:59357840-59362803 GCF_001194135.2 Octopus bimaculoides
CTACAATTTCCATTTGATTTATACTCTTATATATATATAAATAGCTCCAATGTAGAATGTAGAATGTAGGTGTGTGTGTGTGTGTGTGTGTGTGTGTGTGTGTGTGTATGTGTGTGTGTGTATGTGTGTGTGTGTGTATCAATGAGATTGATGAGAGGCTGAATACCTTGGAGGTATATTGCAGATAGTGGGTACAGAGTGATCCAAGATCTGCTAATTGTTATGGAGCCAAATTTTCCAGGGCCACCAAGAGTACACTGGATGCTGCCCAAGACAAGGTGCTCAACATGCACCATATCCATATCTCCAGACAAGCCATTTCAATGGAAAGAACTCTTCCTGGGGTTCCCAGAAAATCCTCCAGGCTTGCTTACATTGCCACCGCTTTTCATGACCGCCGGCTTCAATGATGAACATGCAAGAAACATGTCGCATTCCCACCACTGGAGGGGTACTCTTTGAATTTGGGTTCAGGAATAGTAACCCAACTCCCTTTTGAAGCAAGACTGGTCTCATTTCAGTACATATTTAACTGCAACAACAATGGATCCAGCACCTTTCGTGGAAGCTTTTACTTGCTTCTTAGGACCATCTGACCCATACTCGATCCCTTTGGCATGGAACTTTTCTCCACTTCGGTCTTCAAAGGTTTTTTTCCAAATATTGATGATGATGATATATAGGCACAGACAAGGTGGTGTAGTTAAGAAGCTTGCTTCCCAAGCATGTGTGGTTTGGGGTTCAATCCTACTGCATGGCACCTTAGGCAAGAGTCTTCTACTATGGCCTTAGGCTGACCAATGCCTTGTGAGTGAATTTGGTTGGTGGAAACTAGGTGGCAGCCTGTAGTATATAGAGATATGTATATGTGTATGTTTCTATGTGCTTTTATCTTTTTCCACTGATTGACAGCCAGTGATGGTTTATTTACATCCAATTTTTTTTTTTTTTTTTTTTTTTTTACAAATAATTTAATTCTAATTCTTTGCATCTTAATATGGCACTAGTAATTTACCCTGAATGTCAAAAGTATATTAACACATTGTGGGTACTTTTAGCTAGTCCTTAAAAAAAAATCCCATAGTTGGATATCTCTCTCTCTCTCACTTTTTCTCTTCTCTTTCTTTTTCTCTAGATATTTCAAAATTTGTTAAACGTCTGAAAATAATTATTTCCTTCTTGTATTTTTTTTATTAACAACTTCCTATTTCCAATCTCACCACCACCATTATTATTATTATTATCATCATTATTATTATTATTATTATTATTATTGGTGCTATTTTTTTTTTTTTTTTTTTTTTCATATTCGTTTCTAAATGTCATAAATATCAACAGTTTTTATTATACATACTATTAATATTTATATTTTTATATACATTCTTGATTTGAATATTAATACCTAGAAAAATTCTCTATGCTTCCAACCTTCACAAATATACACCAGTTCTACTAAAATCTTGTCCCCAAAATATCAGAGGTCAACTTTAGTTTCATGTGAAAGAAGCTTTTGTATTTTAGTTATTTATTGCTTTTATTGTTGTTTTTGTTCTTCATTTTTTTTTCTGAAATCTTGCTTAGCTTTCCTCTGCCAAATAACCAGATTCTCTGTGTATTTTACAATTATAATATATGCACACACATACATACGTACACATATATGCATATAAGCACACACTCACACACATGCATATATATATATATACACATACATACATACACATATGCACACACTTGCACACACACACACACACACAAACAAACAAGTGCACACATGCTCACACACTCATATATACATAAATACATATATATATATATACACATACACACATAGACACACACACTTTTATATACACAAATACATATATACAAACAATTTTATACATACAAACACACATAGACACAGATATATATATATATATATATATACACATATACACACACATATATATATATATATATATATATATATATATATATATACACACATATATATATAATTTAATAATAGGATAAATTCTTTGCAAGAATTTATCAAGTAGTTAGCGTGATATATATGTTTACTCTCATACACATGCATGCACACATATACACATATCTTTATAAAAATATAAGTAAAAATCAGAGCTTGAGAAAAATGTTAACCTTCCTCTGAGAAAGAGCTCAATCTCAAAATATTAAGGATTTACATCAGCTGAAATAGAAATATATTTGAGATGTGCAAACTTCATGCAGGGACGCTGTCAATACTTCAAGGTTTGAACTTGTCACACGCACTGGATGATACTGGGTGCCCCTGGGACCACATTAGTCCTTTCACAATCAAATATTTTTGTTGAAATCCACTGCTTTGTTTCAATTAATTTTGAAAATACTCTTTACTCTTTACTTTCTCTTTACTCTTTTACTTGTTTCAGTCCTTTGACTGCGGCCATGCTGGAGCACCGCCTTTAGTCGAACAAATCGACCCCAGGACTTATTCTTTGTAAGCCTAGTACTTATTCTATCGGCGTCTTTTGCCGAACCGCTAAGTTACGGGGACATAAACACACCAGCATCGGTTGTCAAGCGATGTTGGGGGGACAAACACAGACACACAAACATATGTTACGGGGACATAAACACACCAGCATCGGTTGTCAACTGATGTTGGGGGGACAAACACAGACACATATATATACATATACATATATATATATATATATATATATATATATATTCCAACCATCATAAATCCACCCCTATTCACCCATTCACCCATCCATCCACCCACCCCTAATCACCCATCCATCCATATATCCATCCTGTTTACCCATCCATCCTTCCACACATCTTTCTACCCACCCATCTAATCATTCAACATTTCAACCATCATAAATCTACCCTTATTTACCCATTCATCCACCCATCCACTTATCTTTCTACCCACCCTTCTAATCATCCAACATTTCAACCATCATAAATCCACCCCTATTCACCCATCCATCCACCCACTCCTATTCACCCATCCATCCTTCCACCCACTTATTTAATCATCCAACATTTCAACCATCATAAATCTACCCTTATTCACCCGTCCATGCATGCATCCATTCATATATCCATCCATCCTCTCACCTACTGTCCACCCATTATCTCAAATCTACCCCCAATTTACCCATCTATCTATCCATCCATCCTTCTACCTACCTACCTTCCATCATCCTACCTACCCACCCACTCCTATCCACCTACCAATTCTCTTAGCTGAAATTGTTACTTAACAAATTCTTCAGTTTTATTTGAAGAATTAAGCTGTTTCTGTAATTCCAATTCCATTAATTTATTTAACGAGTTTAGCAATAATTTAGACTTGAATAACTCTGCAATTTTGCTAATTCTTTCTCTTTCTTTCATTTCTTTGTTTATTCGTTTACTTTGTGTAATTAAATCAACACAGCTTAATTAAGTTGTTGTTGTTGTTGTTTAACCCCAGGATAGCACCAGTCCATTGCACTTATGATCAGAGCAATTTTAACCACAGCCATCTTGTCTTTCTGTGTCTCAGGAACTACTTTATCTTGAGTACCCAGCCACCATCTGAGGGGTATAGGTTCAAGTTATGTAGCTGCCTGCTGGCAACATTTTAGTGAAGGTGGATGGTTCAGTGATTAGAGCTTCGGGCTCACAATCATGAGGTAGGGAGTTCAATTCCCAGATCAGGCTGTGTGCTGTATTCTTGAGCAAAACACTTCATTTCACGGTGCTCCAGTTCACACTCAGCTGTAGAAATAAGTTGTAATGTCACTGGTGCCAAGCTGTATCGACCCCTTTGCCTTTCCCTAGAATAACATCGCTGGCCTAGAGACGGGATGCTGGTATGCATGGGCAACTGCTGGTCTTCTATAAACAACCTTGCCTGGACTTGTGCCTCTAAGTGCAATCCCATGGTCATTTGTGACCAAAGGGGAGTTTTTACCCTTTATACACACACACACACACAAACACACTCACACACACATATATTAATGTTTCTATGTCAAGTTATATAATATACATAACTTAATATGTATATTAAGGAAGGGCATCCAGCTGTAGAAACTCTGCCAAATCAGATTGGAGGCTGGTGTTGGCATCCGGTTTCACCAGTCCTCAGTCAAATCATCCAACCCATGCTAGCATGGAAAGCGGACGTTAAACGATGATGATGATGAAACTTAAGGATTACACATTTGTAGAGTACATGCAAAGTACATGCTTATGTAACTTTTGCAAGGAAAAGATCGACAGTGACTTTGAAGTCTCTGCTTACTTTCCTTTTTCAGATTATATGCACGCACATACACACACATCTTTATTCTTAATCATTTCGGTACCAACCCACCTGAAAGTCCTCTGAAGTTACCTTAGAGTATAAGTTGACCTACATTTATTTAATAGTTAATTCTGGTCGGAAAATTTGAGTTATATGTGGGAAAACACAGTATAAACCCCAAAGAAATGGAAAACAGAGTTGATTCAAATCTGGTCACATTGGAGTTTGGTATACCGACAAACCAAAGCAGTAACATTTATTATATTCATAAAACAAAAGAAGAGAAAAACACAGTAAATACAAGAGCAATTCCACTGCTGTTTACCAACCCAAAACCTCTACCACTCACCAAACACCCTTCTGTGCACCCGTCACTATATTATCAAGGTTAAATACATATAGTTCTTTATTTCTTTGTTTTTTTTTTAATGACTGTTATTCAATTTTCATTTTATAGTATTATTATATCTTTGATAAAATGAAAAGTTAATTGCATATACAAGAGATCAAATTCCATTCCCAATGTCTTTTTATGCTGTTGTATTAGTGACCTTGCTGAGATTGTGCGAGGAGTTTGTAACTAAAATAATGAGGGTGAATATATGTATGTGTGTGTAGATTTTGTATATATATATATATATATATATATATATATATATATATATATAT
>NC_068992.1:59363106-59364830 GCF_001194135.2 Octopus bimaculoides
CACACATATATATATATATATATATATATATATATATATATACACACATATATATATATATATACACATATATACACACTAGACTACCCGTGTCCCATTGGGTCACCAGGAAAGTCTGCGCTTCCCAACAATGGAGCTTTGTTTTGTGGGGTTTTTTACCAGGTTATTTCGCATGCTTTCAACAAATCGAAATCATGGGTAAATGGCTCCTTTCCCCAGAAAAGGAAAGATTTGTTTGTCTGTTTGTCTCCTACCACCACTTGTCAAAACAGTGTTGGTTTATTTACATCCCCATAACTTAGTGGTTCGAAATAAGAGATCAATAGAACAAGTAACAGGCTTTAAAAGAACAAGTACTGGAGTAAATTCATTCAACTAAAAAAAGAAAGAAAATATATTAACACAGTGCCCCAGCATGGCCACAGACCAATGGCTTAAACAAGTAAAAAGTTTCCAATTACGAAATCGCCCACTGCCTCTGTGTTTTCAGAGATGTGTGAAATAAGGGAGTCCTTACATGAAAAACATGCAAGTGTTAGCAACAGGAAGAGAATCCAGCTGTAAAATAATACCTCAACATATCCACCTAACTCATACTAGGATGGGGCCTTGGACATAAAAATGTAGGTTTTCCAAAACCTGTACACAAATCCAAAATCATCAGCTGTTCGCTTCTACTCACTACTAGATAGAATTGCTGCAGGCAAATATTGGACTGCTTACTGCTGGTGGATGAGGACACTCTTCACCATTTCACTTCTGTAAAAAAAGTTATGAAGAGAAAAATAACCTGGCTCAACCTAGATGTGTCTACAAACTTAGCTAGGAACTTCCTAGTTCTAACCAGGCAATCAAAAGGTCTTTAATGTACATGATGTTAAAATGAGTTATGCTCACCAAGAAAATATTGTCTCCAATAGCATGACATATAACAGAAAAACTACACTCACACACCAATACAACCATCACTCCAAATATATTCAATTGCTAAAATCAAATTACTAGCCCATTCAGATGCTTCTGCCTCTCCGCAGCAGCAGCCAATAGGGTTAATCACTTCACCTAATGACATCCTAAGGTACTGTATGAGATTTACATGGAATTAATCCATCACTAGTAGTTAAGATGATGGTTAAGAGAAGATGAGAGAAAAGTATGGTAAGAGAAAGGAAGAATGAGATGGAGCATTAAGGGAAGCAGCAGTGTTGAGGAGTGGTAAGAGACAGAGTGGATGAGAGTTACCGTGAGAGAGAGAGAGAGGTGGTGAAAGAGAGGTGGAGAAAGAGAGAAATGGTAAAAGAGAAAGGCAGAAAGAGAGAGAGAGGACAGCAAAACATTTTTTAGAACACTTTTACTATTTCCTGCTTGTATATGTGTGTATGTGCATATGTGTATGTGTATATGTGTATGTGCATATGTGTATGTGTATATGTGTATGCATGTGTATGAGAGTGCATATAATGTATGCCTGAATGTGTACAAGCCTGTATGTGTGTATGTGCATACGTGTATAGACATGTGTGTGTATGTGCATGTGTTGGAGAAGGTTATCCACACAAGTGGTTAGAATCAGAGACATAGACAAGACAAAAATATGTGTGTTTTTATGTATGTGTATGTTTCTGTAAGTTTGTGTGTTTGTATGTGTGTATATGTATGTTTGTGTCTGTGTACATGCGTGTGAGTCTGTGTGTGCATGTGTTATGTGTATGTGGATGTATGTG
>NC_068992.1:59365472-59366179 GCF_001194135.2 Octopus bimaculoides
ATCATCACTACCATCGACATCATCTTCATTGTCATTTGCATCGAAACAAAACCTTTTAAAAATCCCCAAACAATATCAAAAAAAAAAAAAATAAACAAAAATGAAAAAAAAAAAAAGGACAAAAGAAAATGAAAATAAAAAAATCAAAATCCTGATATTGGCTATAATAATGGACTGAGGTGGATGTAGTGTGCATGATGGGAAGGAAGGTTCGGTGGCAGACAATGGAGAAATTGGCTTTTAAAGAAAAATCATGGCGCCAAGATGAGGCAGTACCACCAACTTCCATGTCCTTTGATGGACATATTGTTCACACACTCATGTGTGTGTGTGTGTGCATATATGTATGTATGTATGTATGTATGTATGTATGTATGCCTCTTCTGTTTTAAAGTGTTTAGACTCTTCCTCTGTAGAAGGAGCTGGTTTCTAACAAAGATACAATGGTCCATCTTTGGAATGGAGATAACGAAAACAGTGTCACATTTTAAACATGAGAAAAGTCTTGCACACTTTTACTGTTCCACTTACAAATTGTATTTCTAATGTGCAAATTAGTTGGTTCATTTCTTTTTCTGAAAATCCAAGCTTGTCCAGACTGAGAGTTGAACATTTACTTACAAAACCAAGTGATCCAACTATTACTGGTCTCTATCTAAATTTGTAGAATGTATGTATGTATGTATTAATGTATGCATGTATGTATG
>NC_068992.1:59366189-59367802 GCF_001194135.2 Octopus bimaculoides
TGTGTGTGTGTGTGTGTGTCTGTGTGTGTGTGTGTGTGTGTGTGTGTGTGTATGTGTAGATATATTCTTTTGTTCTTTTCTCTTTAACTTGTTTCAGTCAATTAACTGTGGCCATGCTGGAGCACGGCCTTAAAAGGTTTCAGTCAAAGAAATTGACCGCCAGGATTAATCTTTGTGTGCCTAGTAATTGTTCTATCAGTGTCTTTTGCCGAACTACTAAGTTATGGGGAGGGTCATAAACACACCAGCATCAGTTGTCAAGTGATGGTGGCGGGACAAACACAGACACACACACATATATACATATCGATTCGGTGGGTGGTGGCACATGTAATCGACTAGTACCCTCCCCTAGAATTTCAGGCCTTGCGCATTTAGTAGACAGGATTATTATTATTATTATTATTATTATTATTATTATTATTATTATTATTATTATCATTATTATTATTATTATTATTATTATTATTAAAGTGGCAAACTAGCAGAATCATTAGCATGCTGGGTGAAATGCTTAGTGACATTTCATCCATCCTTATATTAGGAGTTCAAATTCTGCTGAGGTCAACTTTGCCGTTCCTCCTAATACATACATATTTATATGTATGTATATGTATGTATTTCAATCACATTTAAAATATATGAATATATTTGGTATTACAGTTTATCTTTAATAAATTCAGTCTGAAATACATTTCAAATTATTAGAAATTAAAACAAAATAATACTTCAATATACAAACAAAATATATATTTATGCACTTCAAATACAAGCGAAAAAAGAAAGTACTGAGGTTGTAAATCCTCCAATCCAATTCAGTTTGATATTATACGAAAATGTTTTTAATCTTAAAAAACTGTAGACTCAGAAGCTCTGATGTTCGAAGTGTATTTTTACATGCAACATAAAAGTGTTAGGAGATGAAATGGAAAACATTATATCAAAAAGTTACAGTATGTTCAAACACATGATTGTATAACTTATTTCCATTGCATTTATTATGTTTGTCAGTATTTATGTATGTGTGTAAATATATATATATATATATATATACGTGTACACACGCACGTGCACACACACACACACAGATATATATATCTGTGCCACACAGTGGGTTTGAACCCAGAACCATATGGTTGAGAAGCGAACTTCTTACCACATATCCTTGCTTGTGCCTGTAAATTTGCACATTTTAGTATTAACTAGTACATACCCAGCGTTGCTCGGGTATGTTTATGTGTAGGAATTGGATATCTATACATTTCAGAGATCATCTACCTATATTTGTAGTCAGATCTTGTTGTATAGAGAGCATCATACCACAGCATTTTCCTATGTCTACATCATTTTAGCCAATCTAAGACCATTTTGATATAGGCTACACCCTTCTTGAAATTGGATCTTTCTAATGCAGCAATGTAATGCTGGGCTGCATTTTCTAAATATTGTATCTTCAATGAGTAAGTTGGAAACATGTATACTAGTTGCTTAAATATTGATATGCATATATATATATATATATATATTTATCAATCTAAATAGGTATGTTTGTATATGCGAATATATATATATATATATATATATATATATATATATATATATATATATATATA
>NC_068992.1:59370519-59371836 GCF_001194135.2 Octopus bimaculoides
ATATATATATATATATATATATATATATATATATACATACATACATACATATCTATATATATACACACACAGACACATACACACACATACATATATATATTTTATATATATGCAATATATAAATATATACTATAATATATATATAAATATTTATATATGAGTGTATTTATGTAAAGATATATATGAGTGAATTTATGTCAAGATATGTGTGTGTGTGTTTGTGTGTGTGTGTGTGTGTGTGCAGTCAAATGACAAACAAATAAAAGAATAAAAGACTATACACGCACACACCTCCACATAAATACACACGTATATGTATATATACATATCTCTACATACATATACTCACATACATATATACATACATATATATATATACACACACACGTACATATAATGTACACATGTAGAAACATATGCATAGATACATATGCATATCATACACATCTACATGTATATATATATGATGATGGATTCTCTTGTCATGAGTGACAAATGAGGATTCAGTAAAATAAACCGTTAATCCTGTTCTATGGACATGAATGTGTGTCTTGAGGCCTGTTGGTGCCTTGCAAATATTTTGGCAAAGGGAACAAGCTTAGGGCTCAGTTTGCTTGAGTGCTTGAGGGTCATTTACTATGTGTTTTCTTAAGTGGACAGCAAAGCCTGCTTTGTGTTATGCCACAAAACCACAATGACAAGTGTGTGTGTGTGTGTGTGTAGATAGATAGATTGATAGATATAGATAAAGATATAGGCACAGTGGCATTGCGGTTTACAAATTTAATTCATTCTTGATGGCCATTTGTCACCTGAAATGTTCATAAACTGAAGCTATTTTTCCCATAGGAATTTCTAGAAAAGGTGCAGCAAATTCAAACAGGCATGTGCCCTGAGAGAAAGCTGAACAACAACTGATGCCTTTTCACAGTTTGTTCGCAAACTCCTGGTGCCAGCTTGCATGTTTGATAATCAAGACACTCTGCATTGCCCAAGATGTTTTATGCTCAAAATATTGTTCGTAAAACCAATTTGTTTGTGATAAGAAGTGTTCATAAACCAAGATTTTACTCTGTCTGTGTGTGTGTGTGTGTGTGTGTGTGTGTGCGCGCATGCATTTAGTAATTTACAAAGATTGCCTTTCATTTGAAGATGTAGCTTAAATTTTGCATTATTTTCAAGGATTTTTTGCATTAATGCAGACATGTAATTAATTCATAATTAAATATAATAATATAGATTATTTTCATGTTCTTAAGGTATGAAACAATTTGTCATGATATTAGAATTTTCTTATTGTTGAAAAACATTTCATCA
>NC_068992.1:59372094-59374875 GCF_001194135.2 Octopus bimaculoides
GTGCATTGTTTGTGTTTGATGGTAGGGTCAGTTGGGCACCATCTGTGAGAAAAGCAGCACCATGACACTTTACTCTGCCAGAAATTTGGCAACGACATGCTGTGCTGCTTGGCATTCACACCAGAAGCCCCAATATGAATATTTCAGAGTGTCTGGATGTCTATCTGAGGACACTGCAGAGAATTCAGAAAGAGTTGGATGAGTCTAATGGTGATCACGAAGATATGGCAACTCAGAAACTTACTCTAATCATTCTGATAAGAACTCCTGAATTTGTTGGTGAAATCCAGGCCGTGATTGACAACGATCCCTCCAAGTCAATCCGGTCCATTGCCAGAGATATGGCAGTGTCTGAGTTTCTTATTAGGCTGGTAGTGCATGAAGACATTTGGTGAAAGGATCAATTTTTATCCCAAGCCATCAAGGACAAGAGGAAAGGCCACACTATGAAGCTTTTGAACAAACTCAAACATCTCCTCCAACTGAACATGCTTTGATTTTTCTCAGACAAGAAAAATTTCTGCCAGGATCAGATGGTGAATACACAAAACCATAGGCTTGCCGTGTCCCCAAAACATGTACCATGAGTGATAAAAGTCAAACATCCAGTCAACACCATGGTGTTTGGAGTAATCACTAGTGATGGCAATGTTATGCCTCCAGTCATCTTCCCAATATCTGGCCACCTAACTCCCCAGACTGCAACCCCCCTCATTATGTGTGAGGCACAATTGAGTGAGAGACCAACAAAACTCCTTGTAACACCAAAGATGATCTGAAGGCAAGGATTATGGCAGCATTCACCAACTTAAACAAGGGACTATCCAGAAGAGTTGCAGAAGATTCTGAAGTCATCTAGAGGCCAATGGTGATTTTAGTAGACAGGTGGTATAGACAACAAACAGATATCTTAGTATAATACTCTGGAAGTGAAAAAGTCTTTAAAGTTTTCCCAGGGAGAAAATAAGACATTAGGAGTAGACAGTCGGATATAATAAGTAACTGTCTATATATATATTTGTGGTTGGCGTTAGGAAGGGCATCCAGCTATAGAAACTCTGTCAGATCAGATTGGAGCCTGGTGCAGCCAACTGGTTCGCCAGTCCTCAGTAAAATTGTCATGGAAGGCAGATGTTAAACGATGACAATGACGACGACAAATATGATGACGACAACGACGACTACCCCTTAATTGTTTCCAACTCCATGACTCCGACTCCACAGCCCTGCTCACAACACCATCAAATTTTGCCCCCATTATCCATACAACTAGCATATCAAACATGGTTCATTTGGAGCTACTTCAGCATAGAGCAGCAATTTCATCGTCATCGTCATCATCAACATCACCATTTGATGTCAAAGCATTAATACTTACATGGGTTGAATGGAATTTGCTGAGGTAAAGAATTTTCTACCGCTAGATGCCCTTCCTGTCACCAACACTCACTTGTTTCCTATGTAAAGTAATTACTTCCTCATCACCAGTCATGTATCCATGGAAGTTTGGTAATGAAGGACACTGCTTGTATGTTACTGACATTCATTTACAACTATCACATGAAGTCACAGTAAGACCTGGCACTCTGTCGATTACGATGACGAGGGTTCCAGTTGATTCAATCAATCAAACCAATCATGAAATTAATGAGCAAGTGGCTGAGCGCTCCACAGATGCATACCTTTGACGTAATTCTCAGGGGGAATTAGTATGACACAAACTGTGGCAAAGGTGGTTCTTAGGATTACAGGTATAACGCATTTTTGCCAGCTGAGTGGACTGGAGCAACAGGAAATAAAAGTGTTTTGTTCAAGGATAAAACACACGCCCAGGAATCGAACTCACAACCTTATGATTGCGAGCCAAATATCCTAACCACTAAGCCATGTACCTTCATTCAAAGCTAGAAGGCTGTAACACACATTTGTGTGTGTGTGTGTGTGTGTGTGTGTGTGTGTGTGTGTGTGTGTGTGTGTGTGTGTGTGTGTGTGTGTGTGTGTGTATATATATATATATATATATATATAAATTAAAACAGTAGGATAAAAAATTGGATATTAATTAATATCAATTTAATACCAGGGAACAAGCACATTAAAAGAATCAAGGGGATTCAGAAAAAATATCTGAGATCTCAAAAGATTATTGTATATGTATATATGAATATATAACAAGGAGACCACTAGGTGGACTGTTAATGTGCTAGAAGAAGATCACATGTAATGTGTCTACTAAGACCGAATTGTTCTCGCATATTAACAGTCCACCTAATGATCTCCTTTTTATATATTCATATATATATATATATATATATATATATAAAGTTGTATTATTACAATTATTAATGAATGATATTAATAAGGTAATAATAATGTGGCTAGCAAGCTCATACCGTTACAGGCACAAGATAAGCTAAATTTAGATTCAGTAGGGTATATAATAATAAGGCTCCAAAACTATCAGAAACTCACAATAAAGACGCACATGAGAAATGCAATGAACATCGTGAGCAGGAAGGCAGAAACAAGAAAAATGCCCCTGTTATTTGAATACTATACAAATATGTCTTTAAAAAGACTTTTCTTTTAAATCTACCAAAATTTAATTTTTCGATAATTTTTCAAAAATCTATTATTCATATTTACTGTTGAAAAGATCTCAAGGATCGAAACCGGTTCTGTAATGTTCTTTATAAAAGTATTTTAGCATTTTTTACTTTGTCTTTTTTCATATATATATACGGGGTTGGCCAAAAGTCACCTGATAGTAAATCAAAACCA
>NC_068992.1:59376239-59376733 GCF_001194135.2 Octopus bimaculoides
ATATATATATATATAGGCACAGGTGTGGCTGTATGGTAAGAAGCTTGCTCCCAACCACATGGTTCTGGGTTCAGTCCCACAGCGTGGCATCTTGGGCAAGTGTCTTCTACTATAGCTTCAGGCCAACCAAATCCTCGAGAGTGGATTTAGTGGACAGAAACTGAAATAAGTCCTGGGGTCAATTTGTTGAACCTAAAAACCCCTCAAAGCAGTGCTCCAGCATGACTGCAGTCAGATGACTGAAATAAGTATAAGAATAAGAGAATAAAAGAATATATGAATGTATATTTCAGTGTGTTAGAAATATAGATCTACCCCATAGTAAAATTTTATATCTACATTTATGTATTGGTGTTTGCAATAAAAAATATATACTCACACGCACACACACACACACATACATGTATATTAATATATAGATACATACATAGATAAATATGTAGATAGGTAGAAAGTCAAATATATATATATATATATATATATATATATATATA
>NC_068992.1:59378105-59378550 GCF_001194135.2 Octopus bimaculoides
TGGTGGTAGTGGTGGTGGTGGTGGTGGTGGTGCCAGTGGTAGTGATGGTGGTTTTAGTGGTGGTCATGGTCATGGTGATGATTTATGATGGTGATGGTAATGACGGTGATGATGATGAAGGTGATGGCAAGGTGATAAAAGTGATGATGATGATGATGATGATGATGAGATGAAATGTAATTACATTTTGCCATATAATTAAAATTAAAATTTTCTTTCCTGCAGCTTTATTAGATTTCACTTAATCTAGTAGTGTAGCGGGGAGGATGGGTCGGAGGTTGGGATGATTCGACTCCTTTTTAAAGGAAGGTTTAGAATTTTGTACCTTAGCATAGGCGTAGGAGTGGCTGTGTGGTAAGTAGCTTGCTTACCAACCACATGGTTCTGGGTTCAGTCCCACTGCGTGGCACCTTGGGCAAGTGTCTTCTACTATAGCCACGGGCCG
>NC_068992.1:59378560-59381497 GCF_001194135.2 Octopus bimaculoides
CTTATCTGCATCTTGGGTATTTCGTCGTAGTACGTCAGCTAGATAATTTAGAATATATATATATATGTGTGTGTGTGTGTGTGTGTGTGTATGTATGTATGTATGTGCGTGTATATGTTTGTGTGTCTGTGTTTGTTCCTCCAACATCACTTGACAACCAATGGTGGTGTGCTTATGTCCCCGTAACTTAGTGGTTCAGCAAAAGAGGCCAATAGAATAAGTACTAGGCTTACAAAGAATAAGTCCTGGGGTCAATTTGCTCGACTAAAGGCAGTGCTCCAGCATGGCCACAGTGGTAACCCTTAACAGGCAGCCTTACATGCTAGAAGGAGCAGTCAAAATGTCCAAAACCACACTTAAGAGCAATTTCGAAGGGAATGAAAAATAATATCTTTTACTCTGTTTTTTACAGCCATACCTAGGTTTCAAACTTTAATTAGCAAATAAAATAATTTGCTAGGCGAAGTTCTCATCAGTGGCTATGCCAAAACAATTAACATATAGAGACAGAATACATGTATATATATATATATATATATATATATATATATTCAAAATGTAACTACATGTGGATTGCTGGCAATTATTTTTTGTTTTTCCTCTGTCTTCCTTTTCTCTTGGACTTTCCTCTGTCTCTTGTTTCTGAAGAAGAGCTTTGCTCAAAATGTAAAACTACCTTTCTTTCCTTCCCTGAGTGTTTGTTAATACTTTGCATGTACCACATCCTTGTGTTGTTTTTTCTCCATTGTTTGGATTAACTATATATATATATATATATATAGTTAATCCCCCAAAAAATATATATATATATAATATATATATATATATATAATGATTGGGCCATATGGAGGCAAAGTGGTTGAGTTCCTTTTGAATGTTGGGCTTCACAGAGGCAATGACCAGGACATTTGGCATCATGTCATGCTTAAGAAGAAGACCCATCAAGCTGAGCAAAAATCGCAGTTGTGGCAGATACCGGTATCACACAAATTGGCACTCGTGCCGGTAGCACATAAATGCACCTCGGTGTCATGCTGGTAGCACGTAAAAGTACCCATTACATTCTTGGAGTGGTTGGCATTACGAAGGGTATCCAGCCATAGAAAACCATGCCAAATCAGACTGGAGCCTGGTGCAGCCTTCCAGCATGCCAATCCAGTCAAACCATCCAACTCTTACCAGCATGGACAGCAGACTTTAAATGATGATGATGATGATGATTATGATGGTGATGATGGTGATGACGATGATGATGATGATGATGATGAGCTTCAGTACAGTTTCTGTAACTCTGTATAAAATTCACTCACAGGTCACGACTTGGCCTGGAACTATAATAACAGACACTTGCCCAGCGTGCCACACAGTAGGACTGAACCTGAAACCATACTGCTGCAAAGCAAGCTCCTTAACCACATGGCTATGTGGAATTTAAAAAAAAAATGAAGCTGCAATTTCACATTTAGCAAAAAATGTGCGTTTTTATTTATTACATAATATATTTATTAATTAAATATACATAATACAATTAACTTATTAATATATATTAAGTTGTTAAAAGGTCAGTTTACATTTTAATTTCTTACTTTAATATTAATAATGCATTTTGTTTGGATTTTTTTTGTTCTTTTTTTTTTACAATAAATGTGATTATATTTTTACAATGGGAAGAGACTCAAGTTGTAACAACCCACCCATTCAACCCATGACAGCATGGGAAGCAGACGTAGAATGATGGCGATTGTGATGATGAGGATGATGGTGAAGATGATGCAAACGTAGATGATGATGATGATGATGGTTATTGTGATGTGATGATGATGATGATGATTGTGATGGTGAAGATGATGATGATGATGAAGTTGACGATGAAAGTGGTGGTGGTGGTGGTGGTGGTAATGATGAAGGTGATGTTGATACTGATAACGATGATGATGTTAATGATAATGAATAAATGTAATTACATTATTTTCCCATATAATTAATAAAATTTTCTTTAATGCAACTTTAATCTAATGTTGCCTTGAAATTTCAAAAATAAAAAAATAAAGACAATTCTGTCCACACTAATGCATGACTAAAATTCTATTTTATCAACTTTGGAAGAATGAAAATAAAAATCAAGCTCTACAGGGTTTGAACTCACAACACAAAGAGCCAGAACTATTGTAAGATACTTAGTCTGTTGCTCTACGAATTCTGCTAATACCACATTTTCCCTCATACAATTTGAATGTTTCTGACCCAGATTTACAGTTTAAAAATCTAGGTCAACTTTAGAGGCGCAAAAATTTCCTGTGAAATACAACAATATTTGGAAAGATGATAATGATGTTTCAATGTTTACGATGCATGTTTACACTACATGATTACACTACATGTTTGCAATATATACAACATGTATACTGGAAAATTAATTAATGGCAGTTTCTTGAATCTGAGATAGATGATTCTGCAATTTCTTGTTTGCAATTTTCAGCACGAATAGTTTGTTTATAGTGATCAAATGTTTGTGCTACACATAAGCTCGCTCCTTCCATCAAACTGACGCTACCTGTTACCTGTACAAGGTGCACAGTACACTGCATGGCAGATGTTGATGTGGTCACAGAGCAATGTAAGATGGAGTGTCTTGCTCAAGAACAAAATGCAATACTCAATCCAGCAATCACACCTTTGGTCTCCTGATCATAAGTGCAAAACCTGAAGCACAAGGCCATTTGCCCAGACCATGCTGGAAAATGCAACAACCTCTATTAATGTAGACAGAAGAGCAGAGATTTTGAGGAAGTTGTGGTGGGAGGTTACTTCATGAGATCAATCCCAGTACTTGATAAGCAGTTTATTTTGTCAACAATGGAAGGCCAAAAGGCAAAGTGGATCTCAACAGGATTTGAATCCAGAATATTAAGAACCAGAAGAAATATCACGAGACAC
>NC_068992.1:59381617-59386177 GCF_001194135.2 Octopus bimaculoides
ATATATATATATATATATATATATATACTCCACCTGGATGGGATGCCAGTCATCACAGGATTACTCGTTTTTGCCTGCAGAGTGGACTGGAGCAACGTGAAATGAAGTGTTTTGCTCATGAATACAACACATTGCCTGGTCCAGGAATCGAAACCACAATCTTACAATCATGAGTCCAACACCCTAACCACTAAGCCAGGCAGCTCCACAGTGGCAAGGTATCTTCATTAACTTCTCTAGCTCAAAGTAGATGCCACAGGTAGACTTAGGCAAGAAGATTTACTGGTTTACTATATATGGCAACAGAGTCCTGACTTGCTCTGATATCAGTTATTTTCTATCTTTTAATCACTGTGGCCATGCTGGGGCACTACTTAAAAGGGTTTAGTCAAACACATCAACCTCAGTACTTATTTTTTTGTTTAAAGTCAAGTATTTATTTTATCAATCTCTTTTGCCAAACCACTAAATTACAGGAACATAAACAAACACTGGTTGTCAAGCAGTAGGTGGGGACGGACACACATGCACATACACTCACACACACACAAAAACACATACACACACGCGATGGGCTTCTACACAGTTTCTGTCTACCAAATTCACCCACAAGGCTTTGCTTAGACCAGGGCTATTGCAAAAAACATTTGCCCAAGATAGGCAAATAGTAGAACTGAACCCAAGACCTCAAGGTTGCAATGTGAGCTTCTTAACCACATGGCCATGCTTGTACCTATCTTAAATGTTCAGTGACTACATTACTAAAAGATTATTGTTTCTACACACTGACTGCCTTTTCAAGTGCATATACACTGCACATATTTCAGTGCATACATACTTTGCATGTTCAATTCATATAAACACAGAAGAAGAGAGAGAAAGGGGTAGAAAGAGAGAGGAGTAAAAAGAGAGAGACAGAGAGAGACAGAGAACACAGTTATGCCATTCATTTCTTTGAGGCTGTTTTGGGGTAGATTCTTCATAAAACAAAGTCACATGTTTCCAAATTTCATAAAATCTCTATTGTTCTCTTACTAAATATTTTTATTTTGAAATATTTTCATCCAGACTGAACCTTAACCTTAAAAGATATGTTTTACTTTTTGCTAATTATTTTTGTTTTTATATTTAAATGAATAAACCATTATGTTAATTTTTTTCAAGTTTTTATTTATGTATCTAAATAAAATTTAAAAAAATAATAATTCTGTAATTGTGTGTGCATTTCAATGGATATAGAATTTATTTACATTAAATATATGCACATATTTAAGATTCACAAGCATGTGAATTGTTATCTATTTCAGATTTTCTGCCAAAATTTTAAAACTCAGTTGAGAACCACTTAAACCTATATAACACTCTAAGTTATTGTAATGTAATGCGCATAGGTGTAGGCGTGGCTGTGTGGTAAGAAGTTTGCTTCCTAACCACATGTTTCCAGGCTCAGTGTCTCTGAATTGCACCTTGGGCAAGTGTCTTCTACTGACTGTAGCTTCAGGCCAACCAAAGCTTTGTGAGTGGATTTGGCAGACAGAAAGTGAGAGAAGACCATTGTATTGGGTCATTCCATAAATAATGCAACGTTTTTATACGTCTTTTATTTTTCAAAATTAAGATAAACAATGGTCTTTTTTAATCTAAAATATACTCTCTTTCATTTTCTACAATGCTCTTCCATCTATCTGGTAGACTTGCAAAGCCCCTCTTCCAAAATTCACTTGTCTGTGATGAAAAATACTCCTCTAGTACTGTTCTGACCTCATCTACAGAATTCATATTTTTTCCATCCAAAGGGTTTTGAAAACTGTGGAATAAATGATAGTCAGATGGAGCAATGTCCGGTGAATATGGTACATGGGGTATTGTTTCCCATTCAAACAGCTCCAGCCTTTGAAATGTCATCCTCGCTGTATGTGGTCAAGCATTATCCTGATGGAAGAACAACCTTTCATCTTGAAACCAAAGATGCTCAAGCTAATCGCAGTAGATCTCCTTTGTTATCATTTGGTTTGGGTTTAAAAGTTCAAAGTGGACTAAACCTTTCATGTTCCACCAAATAGATAGCATCACCTTACATGGGGGAAGATCTTCTTTAGCCTGGGATGCTAGTGTTTCTCCTTTCCCTATCCACTGTCTTCAGCACTTGACACTTTTATAGAGAACCCATTTCTCATCACCAGTCGCTATTTGATCCAAAAAAGGTTCATTCGTGAGACGTGACAACAAAGAAGAGCATACATTACTATTTTATTCTGGTGGGCCCCAATAGAAACTTCTTTCAAAATTCCTATTTTGTTTTCCACTCATAAACTTGTGTGGGTTTAACTATGTGAAATGTTAGAGAAAGAAACCTAGCTGTTTATTGCAATACATACTAATACATAAATCTAAAGCAACATTTTTTTCAGGAGCCCTTAAAATACAATTTTGGATACCCAATTTATTATTTTATTGTGTGGGCCCTGCCAAATCTTATATGGACCCTCAGGGGCCATATGGAGCCCGGATGAGAACCACTGATCTAGAGTAAGAACCCACTGCGAAGGTGTATGGCTTAGTGGTTCAGATATTCAGCTAGCAGTTGTAAGGTCACAAGATCAATACCTGGTGGAACATTGCATCCTTGAGCAAGACACTTTATTTCACGCTGCTCTAGTCAACTCAGCCGGTAAAAATGAGTAATATCTATAATTCAAATGGCCAACCTTGTCACATTCTGTGTCATTCTCGATCTCTCTGAGAACTACGTTAATGGTAAATGTGTCTGTGGAGTCTCGGGGCCTGGCAGTTTTAGGGGTACAATGCTTAATATGTGTATTATTTGAAGATTTGGTTGTTATTTTTAGCAGTCAGACTGACCTTATGGAGACTCCTTCTCTCTTAAACCATTTAGCATTCAGATTACTTTGTCAAATATAATGCTTATTTATTAACAG
The DNA here is from genome assembly GCF_001194135.2 of Octopus bimaculoides. Classification (NCBI taxonomy): domain Eukaryota; kingdom Metazoa; phylum Mollusca; class Cephalopoda; order Octopoda; family Octopodidae; genus Octopus; species Octopus bimaculoides. Next base: position 59,384,557 of record NC_068992.1, read on the forward strand.
TTTTGAATTCATCATGCATTATGTCATAGCTTCAAGATTTCAATGATGTGACTGTTTTTTTTTTAGAATGACATTGTAAAATAGGTGTGAGAGGCCAAATCTGACTAGGTTTAATATACAACAGGGAGAATATTTGGGCCAGATAAAAAAAAAAAGGGGTGACCCCCTTCAGTCATGAATGACCATGGGATTGCACCCAGAAAGTTGCCCTCCGAGGCACAAGTCCAGGCAAGGTTGTTTTATGGAAGACCAGCAGTCGCCCATGCATACCGGTCTCCCCTCTCCACGCCACTGATATTATCCAAGGGAAAGGCAAAGGCTGATACAGCTTGGCACCAGTGACATTGCAATTCATGGACTATAGTTGCATGAACTGGAGTAACGTGTAATAAAGTGTTTTGCTCAAGGACACAACACGCAGCCCGATCCATGAGTCGAACTCACAACCTCACAATCGTAACCTCAACACTCAAACCACTGAGCCAAGCACCTTCACATTTGGGCCAGATATGGCCAGTTTAAATACTAGAGGTTAATGTATTTGGTATTATAAGCTAGCAGATCTGTCAGGTAAAATGCTTAGTAGCATTTCATCCATCTTTAAGTTCTGAGTTCAAATTGAGCTGAGGTCAACTTGCATTTCATCCTCTCATTCCCATCCTTCAAAATTGCTGGCCTTGTGCCAAAATAAGAAAGGAATAGTTAATAGAGCCTTGTAAAAATTTAAGTATCCGTGGTTTCTGGCCAATAAATAACTGGGATATTCAGTGCATTGTTTTGCTCTGGGGCCCATAATGTTGAAAATACAGCACTGACTGGTCAGTTAGGACACTGAGCTGAGCTTAAAACGACAACAACAAGGTATTTGAAAGTGAAATTTCACAAAAGGAAACAAAAGAAAGGAGGAAGGAATATTTTGGGGGTTTTTTTTTATATAACAATTTAATCACTTCCTTCATACTTAGTATTCTGAAGTAAACTACTTCAGATATAAGTGGTCAACACAACACCACCAACACTACCACCACCTACCACAAGCAACGACCATCACAACAAGCCTCCACCACCACCACCACCTCTCTCTCTCTCTCTATCTCTCTCTCTCTCTCTTTCTTTCTTCCCTGAGCAGAATTTCTGACCAGATTTGGCCAAAGTCACTTGCTGCTGCTAACCACTTTTGTATTTCTGAAGAATTTTTAACAATAAGAGATAGAAAAATATTATTTATGCACACGCATACACATGCACACACACACACACACATACACACGTGCATGCATATATACATACATTGACCTACATACATACATACATACATATAACTCACACACACACACACACACACACACCAACCCATAAGTCACACACCCATACATCCATCCACAAACATCCACACCAACACACACACACACATGCATCATTGCCTAACACCCATACATATGCATGCACACACACACACACACACAAGGAAAGGCAGGACTAGACAGAGAAGAGGAGAGAGAGAGTAGAGAAAAGAGAGGAGGCTAGAGAGAGAGTAGGCTAGAGAGAGAGGAACGAGAGAAAAAAAGGCAGGTAAAAAGGAGAAGTGGGAGAAAGACAAAAAATAAACTAAATTTTTAAT
>NC_068992.1:59386190-59387633 GCF_001194135.2 Octopus bimaculoides
TAAAAAGGAGAAGTGGGAGAAAAACAAAAAATAAACTAAATTTTTAATTTTCTCAGTTTTCCTTTTTTTTTTGCTGTTGCTTTTGTAAAACAAAAAAAAAATGAAAATTGTGATATTTAAAATAACATTTCTAACTTCTGTAAATGAAAAAGAAAAAATGAAAATAAGGAAAATTCTGAAACATATTTGCATATATTTCATTAAAACCAGGGCTTGTAAATAAGTACATAAATAATTAAAATGATGAAAACAAAAAATAAATTTTCCATGGGTTACTTTTATTTTTTTGTAGTGGGTTCAGAAACATTCTTCATACTTTCTATGTCTTGTCATAAAGGAATTTATAGTCACATCACATTTTGGCAGAGCTGACTGGATTTATTTATGACAAGATAAATGTAACTCATCATTAGTTAATGGTCATAGTCACTACTTATGCTGAGTCTTCTCATAATGCAGTTTACAGTCACAATATCTGCTGTTTTGTCTTCATAAATCAGTTTAGAGTCACTACAGGTGTTGTGATTTGTCATAAGTCAGTTTATAATCACAGTCACTAATATCTGCTGTTTCAACATAAATTGGTTTACAGTCGCTATGGATGTTGTGACTTGTCATAAATCAGTCTAGTCGTAGTCATGGTACACATGCATCTTGTCATAATTTAGTTTACAACCGGAGTAATTATACATACATCTTGTCATAAATAAGTTACACAAGATAAGGAGTGGCTTATATCTGTGACCAAGTGCAACGGGTCAAAATGTGTCAGAAGTCAAGTTTATGATCAGAGCAATTTTTTTTTTCTTTCAACTATAGGCACAAGGCCTGAAGTTTTGGGGATGAGGCTAGTAAATTACATCAACCAACCCCAGTACTCAATTGGTGTTTATTTTATTGACCCTGAAGGGATGAAATACAAAATCAACCTCAGCGGAATTTGAAACTTTGAACATAAAGCTGGGAGAAATGCCACTAAGCATTCTGTCCAGTGCAGTAACAATCCTGCAATGTTTTTGCTGCCCTTAAGGTCCAGAATAATAAGTCAAGTGATCTCAGACCTGAAGTCTATGAAGCAGAGCAACCGACAAAAGTCTCTCAGGGGTCAAGTCTGAGACCTAAAGAAACAAGTGAAACTAACTGTATGACTCTAGATTCTCTCAAGCGTAAAATCTATGACATAGAGCAAAGCAAAGGGTCCAGCTCTTGGGGAGGGGGGAAGGGGGTCGCGTCTATTATAACCCAGGGTAACAACAAGATACAAAAGAAGTAAAGAAAACTAAGCAAGAAAGAAAAGACGCACAAGAGAGCGGGAAAAGGGGGGGGGTGTCGTTTGTTGTGGAATCGCCAAAGTTTGGAAACTGCTGTGGAATTGGGGAGATAAGTTATATATCAATGGGTGCTTGCATAACACTATATAAATGATGATGATGATGATGATGA
>NC_068992.1:59387848-59390764 GCF_001194135.2 Octopus bimaculoides
AGGAGCAGGGGAGGAACAGGAGGAGGAGTGGAGGAGGAGTGGAGGAGGAGGGGCAGGAGCAGGAGGGGGACAGCATTAATGATGATGCTGGTAATGAAAGTAGTGATGGAGATGTTATCATTGATGTGAACTGTGATGATGATGATGATGCCACTGTCACCGATGATGACAATGATGACGATGATGACAACAAAGGCAGTAATGATGATAATGATGATGGAGGTAGTGGTAATGATGACGATGATGACAACAAAGACAATGATGATGTTATTATAGTAACGGCTGCCAACAGTGATGATGATGATGACAATGATGACGCCGACAACAGGAACTGTTGGAAATTGATACTTCCACCCCACAACAACTTGACCACAACCTGACCTCCCCACACCATCTCGTATGTCCAGATGGTCTTTCCTTTCAAGTACTTGTAATTTCATAGTCAGTGGGTGTGACCAAATATTGTTCTTCCTGTTGCTATTGTTGTTAATACAGTATCATGGTAGTAGACTGGTAGAATCAGTAGAGCGTTAGACAAAACGTCTGTGCTATTTAGTTAGAATTCTTCAAGTTATGAGTTCAAATCCCAACAATGTTGATTTTGCATTTTATTCTGCCAGCATTGAAAAAAATACAAAATGAAATACTAGTCATATGTTGTTGGCACTCCGTCACTTACAACGTCGAGGGTTCCAGTTGATCCGATCAACGGAACAGCCTGCTCGTGAAATTAACGTGCAAGTGGCTGAGCACTCCACAGACACGTATACCCTTAACGTAGTTCTTGGGGATATTCAGCGTGAGACAGTGTGACAAGGCTGACCCTTTGAAATACAGGTACAACAGAAACAGGAAGTAAGAGTGAGAGAAAGTTGTGGTGAAAGAGTACAGCAGGGTTCGCCATCATCCCCTGCCGGAACCTCGTGGAGCTTTAGGTGTCTTCGCTCAATAAACACTCACAACGCCCGGTCTGGGAATCGAAACCGCGATCCTATGACCGCGAGTCTGCTGCCCTAACCACTGGGCCATTGAGCCTCCACGGGAAGACAAATACAAACAGACAAACACATACATATACAACAGGCTTTCTCACAGTTTCCACCCACCAAGTTCACTCACAAGGCATTGGTAGGTCCAGGGCTATAGAAGACATTTGCCCAAGGTGTCATGCAGTAGGACTGAACCTAAAACCTCACGGTTGCAAATCAAGCTTCTTAACCACATGTCAGCACCCATGTTAGAAATCACTAAAGAAGTAATAATAGTAGTAACAATAGTAGTAATATTTTAGCCCTAGGCCAGAGCTGATCCACCAAGTGTTACAGTCATGATCAGCCCATCTTTTCAAGGAGTATATAAAGACCACTTAATTGAATGTGTCCTTACTTTTGTATAATGCTAGGATGTGGTTTGAGGAGAAATTTGGCTGCTATTTCGTGTTGGCCAAGTAACAAGCAAAAGAAGCTCACTGGTTACCTTACCATTTTGTTAATGTTTGTTGTTGTTGTTGCAGCTGCCAAAATACATGTAATACATCATACAATATAATAATAATATACTGTAATATATGTATATTGCAATACATGAATTTAGTTATTACAGCTGCATAATTGTTGTTGCAGCTGTTGTTGTTGTTGTTATTATTAACATCATGGTTGGTGTTATTCTTATTCTTGTTGTTGTTGCTGGAAATGTTAATTCAAAATTAAAACCTAATAAAAATATTTGATATAAGTTTAATTGTTTTTACAATAAAATAAAACAATGTCTTCTTTTTGTCTAGTTTCTATCTATTGACCTCAGTGACTCTATCAACCTTATTGACCTCACCAAGTTCATATAGAGAGCAAGGGGTCACAGTTCTTTTGGCCTTAGACTATGAAATACAGAGCAATTTGCTTTCTGAATTTATTTTTCCTCGGTGGATTGCAATATTTGATAGTGCCATAGCGTAACACAGTTGAGAATCTTTTATCTGAAATCCATGGGTCCTATAATGCTGCAAATTTCAGTTTTTGAGATTTTAGAGTATTTTTATCATCATCATCATCATCATTTAATGTCCACCTTTCATGCTGACATAGGTTGGACAGTTTGACAGGAGCTAGATAGGCTGAAGATTGCACCAGACTTCTGTGTCTGTTTTGGCATGGTTTTTATAGCTGGATGTCCTTCCTAACACCAATAATAATCATCTTTTCTACTCTAAGCACAAGGACCGAAATTTCGGGGGAGGGAGCCAGTCGATTAGGTCAACTCCAGTACACAACTGGTACTTAATTTATCGATCCCGAAAGGATAAAAGGCAAAGTTGACCTCGGCGGAATTTGAACTCATTTCGTCCGGTGCACTAACATTTCTGCCAGAACAAAAGGAGGAAAGCAAAAATCCTCTCGGATTTTGACTTCCAGACAGACAAGGTATTAGAGCACCAGAGGCCAGATATAGTAACCTTCAGGTGGGACAAACAAGCGTGCCTAATAATTGACATGATAGTGCCAGGAGATCAACATATCATCATGAAAGAAAGAGAAAAGGTTGATAAATATGGAGACCTGAGAATTGAGATCGCTAAGATGTGGCAGCTACGAGAGTCAAACATAAAGATTGTCCCTATCGTCAACAGAGTGTTGGGTTCGATCCCATCCAATCTGAAAAAACATCTGTAAACTTTAGAAATACCCCACAATCTAGGTATATGGGAAAAGTGGCATTACTTAGAACTACATGCATATTGCGTAAAGTACAAAGCCCCCCCCCAGGTAGACACAATATCTTCAATGAAGAACCTCAAAATATTGTATACTGTGCAACGTCTATAATAATAATAATAATAATAATAATAATAATAGCAAAAAATAATATGGGTGATAAGAACATTAAAATTGACAAAATAAAATACATTTTTGTCTCAAT
>NC_068992.1:59390931-59395187 GCF_001194135.2 Octopus bimaculoides
CCCACCCCACACACACACACTTAAACACATGCACATACAATTTAATATCTTTACCATGAAATCACGAGAAAAAAATGTCAGGGAAAAAAAAAAAAAAAAACTTTTATCATTATATCCAGGTTGAATCTCATTGAGGTCAACTTAACTTTCCCATCCTTGCGGTGCGATGTGAGGATAGGTGTAGGGTAGAGATGAAACGAGTACCAGTGAAGTACTAGTGTCAGTAGCATTTGTGTGATACCATTTTGCACGAAATATGTCACCTTGTATCCTATCTATATTCTTTTCTACTCTAGGTATAAGGCCCAAAATTTTGGGGGAGGGGGATAGTCAATTAGATCGACCCCAGTACACAACAGGTACTTAATTTATCTACACCGAAAGGATGAAAGGCAAAGTTGACTTTGGTGGAATAATAATAATAATAATAATAACAACAACAATCCTTTCTACTATAGGCACAAGGCCCAAAATTTTGGAGGAGGGGGCCAATCGATTAAATCGAGCCCAGTACGCAACTAGTACTTAATTCATCGACCCCGAAAGGATGAAAGGCAAAGTCGACCTCCACAGAATAATAATAATAATAATAATAATAATAATCCTTTCTACTATAGGCACAAGGCCCAAAATTTTGGGGGAGGGGTCCAGTCAATTAGATTGACCCAGTATGCAACTGGTACTTAATTTATTGACCCGGAAAGGATGAAAGGCAAAGTCGACCTTGGTGGAATTTGAACTCAGAATGTAAAGACAGACAAAATACAGCTAAGCATTTCGCCCAGCATGCTAATGATTCTGCCAGCTTGACACCTTTGTAGCCTATCTATATTAAGAATCAATACGTAATATAAGTCAATCATGTGACCACACCTAAAAGATGGTTAACCAGGCAACTTGGTGTCATAGCAACAGAAAAAAACTATTGTATTTAGAGCAGATATTTACAGACCCCACCCTTGCATATAGATACACACAAAATGATACACACACACACACATCTTTTATCTCTTATCTTCAACTCATTTCAGTCATTAGACCGTGGCCATGCTGGGGCACTGCCTTGAAAAAATTTTTAGTTGAACTTATCGACTCTGGTACTTGATTTTTTTTTTCTCAGCCTGGTACTTTTTGTATCAGTCAGTTTTGCCGAACTGCTAAGTTAAGTGGATGTAAACACACCAACACCAATTGTCAAGCAGTGGTGGGAGACAAACACAGACACGCATGCACACACACTCACACACACGCAAACACGCATGTATGTGCTCACTCACACACACAATGATGGGCTTCTTTCAGGTTCTGTCTCTCAAATCCACTCACGAGGCTTTGGTCAGCCTGAGGCCACAGTAGAGCTGTCCAGGCTCCATTTGTCTGTTTTGGGCAGGATTTCTACAGCTGGATGCCCTTCATAATGCCAACCACTTTACAAAGTATGCTGGGAGTTTTTTAAATGCCGCCAGCATGGGTGATCTCACGTGGCGCTGGCACAAGAGCATTGTACATGGCACAAGCATGAATGCATTGCATGTGGCACAGGTAGGAGTGCATTTTCTGTGGCACCAGTACCTGCAAGACAAAGACTTCTCAATTGGGAGAAGAAAGGAAGTGGAGGCATGACCATAAAGGATGTGTTTGAATATGTGGCTGGCTGTGATTCTACTTAGCTTGATGTGTCTTCTCAAATACACACACACACACACGACTGCAGCTTGAAATCTTATACCTAACCCTGATCCTGTGGTGCAATCAACAGAGTGAGAGAGAGAGAGAGAGAGAGAGACAGACAGATAGACAGACAGGTACAGACACATATATTGACCAAGATGCAGCTGGAAATCTTTTACTCTTGACCTTGATCTTATGATCCAATCAAAATTGAGTGCAAAATATATCTCTAATTAGAGTATTGTTATATCTAACAAGACTCCGTTAAATCTAATGAGACATTGTTATATCTAATGAGGCTTCATTACATCAAACGGGACTTTGTTATTTGTAATTGAGTACGGTTATTTCTAACAAAATTTCATTATATCTAACAGGATTTTGTTTTATATCTAATAAGCCTTCTTTATATTTAACAGGGATTTTGTTAAAATGGGCTTTGTTATGTCTAAAGGGAACCCACTTCATATAAGGAACCCACTTCATATAATGATGACTTTCATTATAGCTAACTGAGTTTCCTTTATATTTTACATGACTTTGTTATATTTAAACCTTTCTATTATAGGCACAGTGTATGCGCAATGACCCAGTGGTTAGGGCAGCGGACTCACGGTCATAAGATCGCGGTTTCGATTCCCAGACCGGGCGTTGTGAGTGTTTATTGAGCGAAAACACCTAAAGCTCCACGAGGCTCCGGCAGGGGATGATGGCGAACCCTGCTGTACTCTTCCACCACAACTTTCTCTCACTCTTTCTTCCTGCTTCTGTTGTACCTGCAATTCAACGGGCCAGCCTTGTCACACTGTGTCACACTGAATATCCCCAAGAACTACATTAAGGGTACACGTGTCTGTGGAGTACTCAGCCACTTGCACGTTAATTTCCTGAGTAGGCTGTTCCGTTGACCGGATCAACTGGAACCCTCGATGTCGTGAGCGACGGAGTGCCAACAATTATAGGCACAAGGCCTGAAATTTGGTGGAGGGGGATAGTCGATTACATCGATCCCAGTACTCAACTGGTACTTAATTTATCGACCCCGAAAGGATGAAAGGCAAAGTCGACCTCAGCAGAATTTGAACTCAGAACGTAGCGACAGGCAAAATACTGCTCAGCATTTCGTCCAGCGTGCTAACGTTTCCACCAGCTTGCCGCCTTATATTTAATGAGGCTTCATTGTATTAACCCTTTAGCGTTCATATTACTCTGTCATATGTAATGCTTATTTATTCACAGTTTTGAATTAATCATTCATTATCTTCAATGCTTCAAGATTTTGAATATGTGATTGTTTATTTTTAGAAGGACATTGTAGGTTATGTGTAACAGGTCAGATCTGGCTAGTTTAAGCATGAAACAGGTTATTCTGGCCTGATATAGCCAATTTAAATACTAAAGGGCTAAGGTGGGGAGGTCACTTATTCAACAGGTGCAGATGATGATCATCATCTTTATAAGTAATGCAGCTTCATTATATCTAACGAGATCTCAGTGTGGAGTGAACCTGTGGAAAGGGTGGACCCAGGAAGATGTGGGACAAAGTGGTGAAATATGATCTTTGGTTGTAGAGCCTCGTAGAGGTGATGACAAGTGACTGAGACTTCTGGGGATTTGCTGTGCTTCCGAAGACATAACAAACTAAGCGAATCGTAGTTGTGACCAGTGCCAGTGGCACATAAAAGGGCACCAATGCTAGCGACATTTAAAAGGTCCCTAGGCTAATAACACATAAAAGGTATCCATGCCAGTGACAAATAAAAGACCCAGCTGTAGAAACTACTCATAGACTTCTTTCTGCAACTTCTCTTATGGCTGATTCTTCCTATGTTTGGTGATATGTTTATATGTGTGTGTGTGTGTATGTGTGTGTGTGTGTGTGTGTATATATATATACAAAACTTTATGCCTAACTGTGAATCCAGGCACATTTTTTTCTTTCTCACTTGGTTTTTTTCCTCTCCCCATCTGTTTTCTTTCTCCTTCCTTTCTGTAGAAGAGCATAGGTTCGAAACATTGAAGACTCTTCCATTTTATCAGAGCATCAAACTAATGTGCCTTGTTTGTTGTTCCTTCACCTGTCACTGTCTTTTTTTATACAATTTTGAACCATATATATATCATACACACTTACACACACACACACACACACAAAAACACTCTTTGAAATTTAATCAAAATAAAATTCTGACCTCTATGATATTATTTCAAAGATAAAAAACTTATATATATATATATATATAATATATACACATATATATATACATATACAATTAAGAATAAAAATAATAATAAAAAAACTGACCTGGATAAGCTTCAGGTCACAAGGAAATGAACTTTCAACATCAGACAAATTGTTAGAGTTTAACAAAGAGAAATTTTAACAACCCACAGTCCTATTTATTTAATATCCTGGGGAGATCTTTCTCCTTAGGCCTTTATTGTCTTTCACAACAAGCCAGTCTTTTTGATTACGTATACACACACACACACACACACGCACACATACATATATACATAGACACATACATTTTATATATACACATTCATTATATATATATATATATATATATATATATATATAT
>NC_068992.1:59396400-59398406 GCF_001194135.2 Octopus bimaculoides
TATATATATATATATATATATATATATATATTCCATCTAGGATAACCATATATTTCCTCAAACACAAGACACCTGTTACTTTATTTACATTATTTACATTTGACAGATATTTGATCTCATCTTGTTTATTGTTAACACAGCATTTCAGCTGATGTACTCTCCAGCCTTCATCAGGTGTCCTGGGGGAACTTTGAACCTGGGTTCTCATTCCTAAGGTATTTTCCTGATGTAGCTCTTGTTCTTGTTATTACTATTACTACTACTACTACTACTACTACTACTACTACTATTATTATTATTATTATTATTCAGGTCACTGAATGGAATCAAACTCAGAATCTAGGGGTTAGTAGCCCACGCTCTTAACCACTACGCCATATGCCCTTAGGAATGAGAATCCCGGTTCAAAATTCCCCCAGGACACCTGATGAAGGCTGGAGAGTACATCAGCTGAAACGTTGTGTTAACAACAAACAAGATGAGGACAAATATCCATCAAATGTAAATAATGTAAATAATGTAAATAATTCCTCCTGTTACCGTTCGTTATATTTTACCTTGCTTCTTTTGCTTGTTTCAGTCATTTGACTGTGGCCATGCTGGGGTACTACTACTGCCTTGAAGAAGTTTTTGTTCAATGTATCGATATCAGCACTTATTTTTTTAAAGTCTGGTACTTATTCTATCAACTCCTTTGCTGAACCGCTAAGTAACAGGGACATAAACACACCAACACCGGTTGTCAAGCAGTGGGTACAGGTGGACAAACACATGCACACACAAACACACACACATATATGACGGACTTCTTTCAGTTTCCATTCACAAGGCTTTGATGAGCCTGAGGCTATAGTAGAAGACACTTGCCCAAGCTTCCATGCAGTGGGACTGAACCTCAAACCAAGTGGTTGGGAAGCAAGCTTCTTGTTTCTTTATTGCCCACAAGGGGCTAAACATAGAGGACACAAACAAGGACAGACAAAGGGATTAAGTCGATTACATCGACTCCAGTGCGTAACTGGTACTTTATTTATCGACCCCGAAAGGATGAAAGGCAAAGTCGACCTCGGCGGAATTTGAACTCAGAACGTAAAGACAGACGAAATACCAGTAAGCATTTCGCCTGGCATGCTAACAATTCTGACAGCTCGCTGCTTGTGTGGCAAGCTTCTTACCACACAGCCACGCCTACACCAATCATACTTTAACCTCTCGTCACATGGTATGAAGCCATTTCTATCAATACCACTCCATCCCTCAATTGAGATGGGAGTCTTGTCATGCAATTTTCTTGGTGACCCCTCTGCTGCAGGTGCCACATAAAAAACACCCAGTAAACTCTGCAAAGTGGTTGGTGTTAGCAAGGGCATCCAGCCATAGAAACCATACCGAAGAAGAAATTTGAGCTTTGCACAGCTCACAAGCTTCTGCAAAACCATCCATTTCATGCCAACATGGGAAAACAACAATGGATGTTGAATGGTTACAACGATGGTAATTTCCAAAGAGTACAGATTGGATTTTCTTTTTTGGGTTTTTGTTTTACTGTGGCTGTAATAAAATGAAAATAAGGACTGCAGCTGTAAAAATCTATCACACACACAAACACACACCACCTTCCCCCTCTCTCTCTATCTGTCTATTTCTCACACACAAACACGCATGCACATGCACACATACAAGTACCCTGCTTCCATACACACATACACACTTGAAGATTTGCTAAGTCATTTTCGCTTTAAATATCGATGTTTAGAAAAACAAAGTAAAGAAAAATAAAATGTATTTTAAAGCAAGTTAGGTTTTGTTCATTTAATGTTTTTTAATTTAATGCTTTTATCTTTATCAATTCTATTATATATATGCACACACATATATTAAATATAGATATATACATATATATGCAAATGTATGTGTGTATGTGTATGTGTTCATTTTTTTTCTGTAGTTTCAGCTCAGATGCTGATGCACCGCCGTTATGTGTGTGTATATATATATATATATAT
>NC_068992.1:59399636-59400859 GCF_001194135.2 Octopus bimaculoides
AGACAGGTAGACAGGCAGACAGAGACAGGCAGGCAGACAGGCAGGCAGGCAGAGAGAGAGAGAGAGTGCATGCGAGAGTGAGTAAGTGCGAGAGGGTGTGAAAGTGTGTATGTGATAAGAATGTGTAAATCCTGCCAAAACAGTCACAGAAGTCTGGTGCAAGCTTCGGGGGCCTGGCATGGTTTTTGTGAAACCATCCCACCCATGCTAGCATGGAAGGCGAACCTTAAACGATCATGATGATGATGATGATGATGATGATGATAAGGACCAAAAATTCCATGTAAAATGCAGCAGGATTTATAAAAACAGGGAGGATGTTTGAATGTTTACATGTAGATGTAAACATGTTTAGACTACATGTTTGTGCTACATTTTTTTTGCTACATGGTATTCCTACATGTTGGCAATATGCTATTACTACATGTTTGTACTATGCTTTGTAATGCATGTTTGTTACTGCATGTTTACAGTGCAAGATTATACTACATGCTTTGTAATACATGTCTGAGGCTACACATTTTGCTACATGATATTCCTACATGTTAGCAATATGTTATTACTACATGTTCATGCTACACATTTTTTGCTACATGGTATTCCTACATGTTAGCAATCGGTTACTAGTACATGTTTATACTATGCTTTGTAATGCATGTTTGTTAATGCATGTTTATAGTGCAAGATTATACTACATGCTTTGTAATACATGTTATTACTACATGTTTCTACAATATACTACGTCGATTTCTGTCATTTGTCTTTTTATATTTTACATCTTTCAGTCACTGGGCAACAACCATGCTGGAGCACTACCTTGGAAGATTTAGCGAAACAAACTGGCCCCTGCACTTATTATTTTTAAAGCCTGGTACGTATTCTGTCAGTCTCTTTTCCCAACCTGCTAAGTTACAGGGATGTAAACAAACCAACACCAGTTGTCAAGTGGTGATGGTGGTGGTGGTGGACAAAAACAAATACAAACTTGCATGCATGCGCATGCACACACACACACACACACACACACACACACATACACACACACAGACCTGATAGGAGTCTTGCTAGAAAATATGGTAATATGTCTGGAAAATAATGACAGGATGGCCACGACTGGAAACACTTTTGATCACAGGTCTGCTGGGTTTGAGGTGACCTTGGGCTAAACAACAGCAACAACATACATAAAGATAATGTTTAAACTCATTTACTCTTACTTCCAT
>NC_068992.1:59401301-59402315 GCF_001194135.2 Octopus bimaculoides
GTAGGTGGGATGGCCTAGGTAGATATGGTGGGGGGAGTGGGGGTACTTAGGTAGATATATGGTGGGTAGATTGAGTGTGGAGTGCCTAGGTGGGTGGGTAGGGGAGGGATGGGGTGGTTAAGGAGATATAAAGTGGGTGGGGCTTGAGGTGACCAAAATATATGACTATACATACACATATATATCGGCATGCATACATATATATACACATATATATACACATATATATACACATAGATATACACATATGTGCATACATAAACATGCATGCATACTTATATATTCACAAACATGCATATACATATATACATACAAATACACAGAAACCTATAACCATGAATGGATACATACACACACACACACACACACACAAATATATATAGACATATATATATATATATATCTTACATATGCTCAGACGTATATATTCATACAAATACACACACACACACACATATAAATATATATATATATATATATATATATACATATACATACACATACATACATATATAGAAATATATATGTATATATACATGTGGGCAGCATGTGTAGGTGGCATAGATACATAATTGAAGATGAAGTTATAAAAGATGTGACAGATTAATTGTGAACTCTCATTCTCTCTCTATCTCTCTTTCTCTCTCTCACTAATTATCTATCTATCTATCTATCTCTATCTCTCTCAGACAGAAGAGAGTGTTGTGAGAGGGAGGAAAGAGTGACAGAAAGAGCAGTTACTCTCTCTTTTACTTGTTTCAGTCATTTGAGTGCGGCCATGCTGGAGCACCGCCTTTAGTCGAGCAAATCGACCCCAGGACTTATTCTTTGGAAGCCTAGTACTTATTCTATCGGTCTCTTTTTGCCGAACCGCTAAGTTACGGGGACGTAAACACATCAGCATCGGTTGTCAAGCGACGTTCGGGAGACAAACACAGACACACAAACATATACACACACATACATATATATATACATATGACGGGCTTCTTTCAGTTTCCGTCTACCAAATCC
>NC_068992.1:59402706-59407440 GCF_001194135.2 Octopus bimaculoides
TAGGTTGGATGATTTGACTGAGGACTGGTGAAACTAGATGGCTACACCAGGCTCCAATCTGATTTGGCAGAGTTTCTACAGCTGGATGCCCTTCCTAATGCCAAATATATATATATATATATATGTATGTGTGTGTATATGTTTGTGTGTCTGTGTCCCCTCAACATCGCTTGACAACCGATGCTGGTGTGTTTATGTCCCCATAACTTAGCGGTTCGGCAAAAGAGACCAACAGAATAAGTACTAGGTTTACAAAGAATCAGTCCTGGGGTCGATTTGCTTGACTAAAGGCGGTGCTCCAGCATGGCCACAGTCAAATGACTGAAACAAGTAAAAGGGTAAAAGAGTGAAGTTGGTCTCTCCCAGTGGTTCTCAACCATTTTTGCCTAAGGACCTCTTTGATTACTATTTTATTCTGGTGGACCCCCACAGTCTCTCAATGTTTAAAAACTAGTTTTATAGAAATGTCATTCAAAATTCCTATTTTGCTTTTCACACATTCTCTTCTGTAGATTCAACAATGTAAAACATTAGAGAAAGAAACCTAGCTGTTTGTTCCAATAAATACATGTAAATCAAAATTTTTTCATGGACCCTTCATATACTACTGTGTGTACCCAATTTACTACTTTGCATGCAAAGACCCCCAAAAATCTTATATGGACCTCCAGAGACCATCTGGATCCCAGTTGAGAACCATTGGTCTATCCAATTATGTTACATCACTAAATCTAGAGGATGTTTACACAATGTGTTTATAGAGAAGCTGAAGGGTTGGATGAGGTGCTGATGAGAGGACAATAATCCTCGAAATATGCATATACACTCACTACCTATTTTTGTATTGCCAATCACACTGTTTACATAGCTGTATTTGTTTACAAAACATCATAACTTACAGTGCTATCTCTAAACTCAATAGAAAATGCAACCATTTTACAGAGTGTTTTCAGTGCTTTTTACACATAGTTGTCAGCTGAGTGGACTGGAGCAATGAGAAATGAAGTGCTTTGCTCCAAAACACAATGCACTGCTTGGTCCAGAAATGGAAAACACAATCTTACTGTCACGTGTTCAACACTCTAACCACTAAACTATGCACCTCCATAATATAAACTTGACACCTTTCAAAATAAAAATAGTTTCAAACATGACATTCCTCAATAAAATGCTGATTGGTAAACAAAACTTCCTTCTGCAGTTAAGGTTAACAAAATTTCTAACAGATATATCTGCTTTCTGCAGTGAACAGGTTAAAATAATGACTTCCAATAAAACACAATATATAAATTCCAATCAATATATCTTGTTAATTAATAGCTTTTCTGACATACAATTACAGTAGGTAATTAACTTTCAGGGAGTTACTCACCATCACCCAAAACCATCTCCATTCCAAGCCAACACGGGAGCCTCTATGTAGTCAAGGGAGCTAACAGAAATAGCAGACATGTCTGCATACCTGTCTGAGTTAACAAAAGAAACGAGCATATCAGGCTGTGGGCAAAATAAAATGGGCTTGCGGGCGCAAATGTGCGGTTTCTCCACCCCTGGACTAAACACTTCAAGGCAGTGCCCCAGCATGGCTACAGTCGAATGACCGAAACAAGTCTGAAAGATGAGGGATTCAAAGCCATTGTAAGAATTCACTAGAGCATTATGTCCTTATCTACTTTATTACCTTTTACTTATTTCAGTCAGTTGACTGTGGTCATACTGGAGCACTGCCTTGAAAGGGTTCTAGTCAAACAAATCAACCCCAGTATTTTTGTTTTTTCTTAAGTCTGGTACTTATCTATCATGAAGGTGCCTAACCTGGAGGTTAGGGTGTTTCCCACTGCATTTGCAATCACAAGATAATGGTTTCAGTTCCTGAACCTGGGTGGCACACTCTGTTCTTGAGCAAAACATTTTCATTTCACATCGCCTCAGTCCACTCGGCTGTAAACGAGTTACCCAATGATACTCTGATGTCCTGTACTGAAGGCACTTTTGTGGTCTTGGTCGCTTTCACTTCATGGAAACCAAGTAATCTGCTTGATGGGTCCTAAGTAGGACTCAGGGCAGGAAAATTCGGAGATTGGTAATAATGCTGTATTTATTCTATCAATCTCTTTTGTTTAAGCCATTAAGTCACAGGGAGGTAAACAAACCAACATTGGTCATCAAGTGCTGGTGAAGTGGAGTGCAGGACCCACACATAGACACACATATACACATATATACATATCTATGTGTGTATAAGTATTCTTTTGTCAACCTTCTGTGCAATATTTTTACTCATACATACATATATACTCATATATTTATAATATATATACATATACACACACACATATGCGCATGTGTATGTATATATATATATATATATATATATGTAACAATTAGAAAATGGAGGATAATATGCTGAACCCAACTACTTGCAGACGGTGTATCCTGTTGAATTCATTAATTTAATTCATAGCAAATAGATACTATCCCTTAGTGGGTTGAACCCCCAACCCCTAACTCTCTCACGTTATATATATATATATACACACACGCATGCGCATGCACGCACATACACACATTTTCTCTAGCTACCAAATCCATTGAGAAGGCATTGGCCAGCCTAGGGCTATAAGAAAAGACACTTGCTTAAGTTGTCACTCAGTGGGACTGAACCTGACACCACATGGTTGCAACATGAGCTTCTTAACCACACACCCATGCCTTTTAGATGGAATTTAAAAATGGTTTGTTCTTTTTTAATTTGTAATTTATTAAATGAAATTTTAATTGAAGGACAAATGAAGAAATATAATGGAGAATGGTAGTTTCTTTCATTTACTGCTGCTGCTGCTGCTAACATAAACACCGCCACCATCACTGTCACCACTGTCGGTACTACCACCACCATGCCATGTCTACCATTAATGCCACTACCACCACCACCACCACCACCACTATTACTATTACCACTACTAATAATATTAACACTACTACCATCAACACCACCACCACCACTATTATTACTAATACAATGAATGCCATACCACCACCACTACTACTTATACTATTAATGCTACTACCACTACCACCACTACTACCATTAACAGCATTACCACCACCACCACTACTAATACCATCAACGCCACTACCACCACCACCACTACTAATACTATTAATGCTACCACCACCACCGCCACTACTACTACTACTACTACTATTACTACTACCATTAACAGCACTACTACCACCACTATTACTAATAATATTAGTGCTACTACCACCACGATCACCACCAACACTACTAATACCATTAACATCCCTACTACCACCACCACTACCACCAATACTATTAATGCCACTACCACCACTACTACTAATACTATTAATGCTGCTATCACTACTACCACCACTACCACTACTACTACTAATATTATTAATGCCACTACTACTTGTACCACCATCAATGTGACCAACAAACACTCCAACATCAACTATATACACAACTGTCACAACCATTACCCCAACGACAATTTCTACAACCACCGCCACCATCACAGCCATCCTCACCACTACCACTACTGCCACTTCCACTGGCAAAACCCATCACTACCACTCCCACAACTATTACCATAACTAGCACCAATACCATCCCAAATAACCACTACTACTACCACCACAACCTCCACAACCACCACCACTGCTGCTGCCATCCCTGCTACCACCACCACCACTGCTACCACTACAACTGCCATCATCATCATCACCACCCCACCACCACCACCACTACCACCATTACCGCTATCCTCACCACACCATCACTGCTACAACCACCACTACCACCACCACTATCACCACCACTGCTACCACCACCATCACCATCTCAAAATATTTTCCAGTCTCAAACACAATTTCTTCATTTTCTTTCAATCTAACGAATTAATTAGAAATAAGTTACTTAAATTAATAAAAAGAAAATTTTTGTTTTTTGCATTTTAATTTGATTTCTTATTTGTAAATATTTTTGCACACTTTTGTTTCATTTTTTTCTTTGTTTGTTTCTTTTGCCTTCTTATTTCTGGTATTTCGGGTGGGCAAGGGGTCCAAAAGTAGAGGAGGGTGTATAAATTGATTGGAGGGTAGGGGTGGCGAATGGGGGTATTGTGTGAGTGTATAATAAATCTATTCTACAGACTGGAATTTATGAGTTTTAATAGATTTTTATAATTATTTGGTGTTTAGTGATAAAGCAGATGTATACAAAAAACATGAACAAAAGTATAAACGAAGGCACAGGAGCAGCTGTGTGGTAACTAGCTTGCTTTCCAACCACATGGTTCCAGGTTCAGTCCCACTGCTTGGCACCTTGGGAAAGTTGTGTCTTCTACTATAGCCTTGGGCCGACCAAAGCCTTGTGAGTGGATTTGGTAGACGGAAACTGAAAGAATCCCGTCGTATATATATATATATATATATATACATATATAGATGGAAACTGAAAGAAGCCTGTCGTATATATGTATATATATATATATATGTATGCGTGTGTATATGTTTGTGTGTCTGTGTTTGTCTCCTCCCCACCATCACTTGACAACCGATGCTGGTGTGTTAACGTCCCCCGTAACTTAGCGGTTCGGCAAAAGAGAGACCGATAGAAAAAGTACTAGGCTTACAAAGAATAAGTCCTGGGGTTGATTTGCTCGACTAAAGGCGGTGCTCCAGCATGGCCGCAGTCAAATGACT
>NC_068992.1:59407450-59410328 GCF_001194135.2 Octopus bimaculoides
TATATATATATATATGGGTGTGTGTATCTGTTTGTGTCTATGTTTGTCCCCACATCATCACTTGACAACTGATGTTGGTGTGTTTACGTCCCCATAACTTAGAGGTTCAGCAAAACAGACCAAATGTCCTAGGGTCAATTTACTTGACTAAAGGCGGTGCTCCAGCATGGCTGCAGTCAAATGACTGAAACAAATAAAAGAGTAAAAGAATAAACCAAAAAATATAAAAAAAAACATGAACTGTGTGGTTTAAGAAGCTTACTTTGTAACCACATGGGTTTCAGGTTCAGTCCCACAGCACAACACCTTGGGCCAGTGTCATCTAGTCTTCTACTGTAGCTACAGGAAGACCAATTCCTTTTCATTTATTCATTTACTTGTTTCAGTCATTTGACTGCAGCCCTGCTGGAGCACTGCTTTGAAGGGTCTCAGTTAAAGAAATTAACCCCAGGACTTATTTTTTCAAGTCTAGTGCTTATTCTATCGGTTTCTTTCGCTGAACCGCTAAGTTACGGGGAGCATAAGCAAACCAACATCAGTTGTCAAGCAATGGGGTAGGGGAATGATTACAAACACAGACAGGCACACATAGATGTATACACATACATTATATGTATATATATACACAATGGGCTTCTTTCAGTTTCTTTCTACCAAATCCACAAATAAAGCTTTGGTTGGCCCAAGGTTATAGTAGAAGACATTTGCCCAAGGTGCCATGCAGTGAGACTGAACCCAGAACCATGTGGTTAAGAATCAAGCTTCTTACCACACAGCCATGCCTGTGCTTTTGCAGCCATGAATTTGGCCAAAAAGTTTGTTTGGTTTTTTTAAGCAAAAATAAGATGGAAGTTTTAAACATTGTATAAGTTTGTGCATTTACATAGGTTTTTGTGTATAATTATGTTTGTGCCGGTGGCTCGTAAAAAGCACCATTCAAGCGTGTTCATTGCCAGTGCCACCTCACTGGCACCCATGCCGGTGGCACGTAAAAAGCACTATTCGATCGCAGTCGATGCTAGTACCTCCTGACTGGTTCAGTGCCAGTGGCACGTAACAAGCACCATTTGAGTGTGGCTGTTGCCAGTGCCGCCTGACTGACTCCTGTGCCGGTGGCACATAAAAAGCACCATTCAAGTATGGTTGATGCCAGTACCACCTGACTGGCCTTCATGCCAGTGGCATGTAAAAAGCATCCGCTACACTCTCAGAGTGGTTGGCGTTAGGAAGGTCATCCAGCTGTAGAAACACTGCCTGAGCAGATTGGAGCCTGGTGCAGCCTCCTGGCTTACCAGTCCTCAGTCAAATCGTCCAACCCATGCCAGCATGGAAAGTGGATGTTAAACGACGACAATGATGATGAGCATGTATATGCACATGATATGTATAGGCAGCTGTGACTTATGTTGATGTGTATACGTTTGTACAGTATGTATAGATGTGTGCATGTTTGCATGTGTGACTGAGGTGTGCATGTGGTGTGTGAATGCTTGTTTACGAGATGGAATGTACACATCTATGTACAGGCATGCCAATGTGCAGTTGTATGCATTCATGATGTTTATGTGTACACATGTATGCACACTGAACAAACAAATGCATATTTTTGTATTCCTACCTACATTTGTGTAGCCATGTCATACTGTTTACAGGTCAACTTAACTACTGTTTTTCATGCAGATATTTATTCTGTAGCAAATCACGTACAATGTCGAACATTTGTCTAACTATTCACCATAGTTACAGCAGTAGTTATGAGAGAGACATTTATGGTTTGCTGATGAGCTCAACATAATATAGAAACATCAGGAATTGCTAAAAACAATTAAAATAAAATTAGTTATTAGGTAATATTGAGTTTTTTTCTTTTTCTCCTAGCATAAAAGCACAGATATGGCTGCATAGTTAAAGAAGCTTGATTCCCAACCACATGTACCATGCAGTAGAAAGTCTATCCTACTGCTTGATACTTTGAGCAAGTGTCCTCTACCATAAGCCTTGGGTCAATCAAAGCCTTGTGAGTGGATCAGACAGATGGCATCTGAAAGAAACCTCTGTGTGTGTGTGTGTGTGTGTGTGTGTGTGCAGGGGCATGGCTAGGGTAAATGGTGCCTAGATCAAGCATCAATAAAAGGTGGAAACTCGCACAGAAGTGGCTTAATTAGAAAATGATCTTGGCCAATATTGTGCCCCCTCCCCTCAAAGTGGCTCCGCCCTCACTATACCCTTGTGTGTCCTTATATGGACATCACACTTTGATATGAACAAGAAGTGATGTTGTTCATTTTCCAGTCTTCAGTGTAAAACATGTCTGACCATAGGAAATTATTACTTTGCCTGGAAACAGGTAAGGGTTGGTGACAGTAAGAGCATCCGGCAGTAGAAAATCATTTGCCACAACAAATTACATCTGTTCCATGAAACATGGAAAAGTAAACGTTTAAATAACGATGATGATGATGGTGGTGGTCGTGGCGATGGAAATATTTACAGAACCTTATATTAAATTAGTAGAACATTAACTATTGTTTACATGCATATATGGAGATTGTTCCCTCTATTGGTCTCCTTAAACAAGTTTACACAGATATAAAAATACCACTGCTGTTGACAAGCAGTACTGGGGGACACACAGACACAAATCACACATATATATACACATATATATAGATCTATAAATATTTATACACATAGGCGCAGGAGTGGCTGTGTAGTAAGTAGCTTGCTTACCAACCACATGGTTCCAAGTTCAGTCTCACTGCGTGACATCTTGGGCAAGTGTCTT
Organism: Octopus bimaculoides; assembly: GCF_001194135.2. NCBI lineage: Eukaryota > Metazoa > Mollusca > Cephalopoda > Octopoda > Octopodidae > Octopus > Octopus bimaculoides. Next base: position 59,410,236 of record NC_068992.1, read on the forward strand.
CTACTATAGCCTCAGGCCGACCAAAGCCTTGTGAGTGGATTTAGTAGACGGAAACTGAAAGAATCCCGTCGTATATATGTATATGTGTGTATG
>NC_068992.1:59410920-59411489 GCF_001194135.2 Octopus bimaculoides
ATATATATATATATATATATATATATATATATATATATATACATATACATATATACACATATTTATATGTGACAATCATTCCGCTGCCATTATATTACAGATAAATTCCTCTATTTACATAATATCGAGGTCTCTTTCATTCTTTTGTTATCTTACCATTATTATTAATATATCTATTTATATATATATACACACACACACATATACATATGTATATGTGTATATAGATATATATATGTATACATATATATACATACATATATATAAGCATTTAAGGATTGGAGAAAACGCATGTTATAATTGCATACTTTATTCCTACATATGTTTCAAAGGATTACAACCTGTGTGGTAGGAATAAAGTATGCAATTATAACATGCATCTTCTCCAATCTTTAAATTCTTAAATATACTCAAATACCCAAAATGTCAAGGAGTTTCTGCCTTAAAAACAGGAGCTAACCACAGTTATTTTGTGTTCTTTGCTATATTGGTTTCTATTAACCCATTTATTCTATCAGAAGAATTTTTATTCATTAAAATAGAAGAAATACACATAAACATACATATAT
>NC_068992.1:59412383-59413774 GCF_001194135.2 Octopus bimaculoides
TATATATATATATATATAATACAAAGAATATGTATGCATGTATACTCACATATATGTACATACTTACATCTACATGTGTATATACATGCATATCAGGGTACAAAACGTTAGAACAATGAACTACAGACAATGGAACGAACACATAGGAAAACAGACAGCCACTTGGAATTAATCCTTCGTCAGCTGCCTCTATTCTAACTAGACATTTCGAAGATAATACACACACACACACACACACACATATATACATACACATACAACAGGCTTCTTTCAGTTTCCGTCTACGAAATCCACTCACAAGGCTTTGGTCGGCCTGAGGCTATAGTAGAAGGCACTTGCCTAGGGTGTCACGCAGTGGGACTGAACCTAGAACATGTGGTTGGGAAGCAAGCTTCTTACCACACAGCCACACACACACACATATATATATGTATATATATATATATATATATATATACACACATGCACATATATGTGCACACAAACAAGTGTGTGCACACCCACACACATATGCACACATACATCAATATAATTGTGCATGTGTGGCATGTGTGTGTGTGTGTATAAAACCATGCCAACATGGAAACTGGACGTTAAATGATATACATACATATATATATATATATATACTGTGCATATGCATACACACATGCACACCTATATACATGCATACACACCCACATATACACATACTCACACACACACACACACACACACACACCCACACACATATACATACATGTGTGTGTGTCTTCAAATTACATATAAGTGGCAACATAAGTGGGTAGACGCAGGTATATTCTGCAGTACATCATACACGTATTGTCTCCACACACACACACACACACACAAGCAAGTTACATATTAAATGTATGAATCACTTGTTGTTATAAAATTCTTTACACAACCTGGGTGTATATTTGACTTAAAAACTCTTCCTTTTCTTCAAAAATATGACCTAATCTATTGGACATTAGATATGTGGTTGAGTCTAGGCTCTTCAGAATGGATAACAGCAAACGTTCTCTTACTGTGGTGGAATGCTGCATGACTCAATATCTCTCTCTCTCTCTGTCCACCCTTCTGTTCCCCCTCTCCCTGTGTCTCTGTTTCTGCTACCTACTTATGCATATGAGTGCGGGCATAGGTGCAGGAGTGGCTGTGTGGTAAGTAGCTTGCTTACCAACCACATGGTTCCGGGTTTATTCCCACTGCATGGCACCTTGGGCAAGTGTCTTCTACTATAGCCTCGGCCCGACCAAAGCCTTGTGAGTGGATTTGGTAGACGGAAACTGAAAGAAGCCTGTTGTATATATGTATATATATGTATGTATGTGTGTCTGTGTTTGTCCCCCCAAGCATCGCTTGACAACCGATGCTGGTATGTTTAC
>NC_068992.1:59414001-59417599 GCF_001194135.2 Octopus bimaculoides
CAGCATGGCCGCAGTCAAATGACTGAAACAATTAAAAGAGTAAAAGTGTGTATTTATGTATGCGAGCATGTGCATGTATGTGTAGGTAAATGTGTGGGTGTGTGCCTGTACATCGGTATGTCTGTATGTGTGTGTCAGTGAAGGTGTGTATGCCTCTGTATGCTTAAAGGTGTGTGTGTGTCTATATGTTTGTGTATGTGTCGGTGTTTCTACCTCTGCATGTGTCTACACGCATGCATGCGTATGTGTATGCATGTGTGTATGACAGTTCAGTGTGGCTGAATGTTTAAGAAGGTCAGTTCTTAATCAGGAGACCCCAGGTTCAATTCCTCTGCACTGCATCTTAAGCAACTGTCATTTTCTCTCGCCTTAGATTACCTCATGTCTTGGAGAATGGATTTAAGTATAGTAGAAACTGTGTGGAAGCCTGTGAGGTGTATTATACCTGTAATTCAAACATATTTACTCAAAAGAAATCAATTCCAGTTCTTATTTTTTAAAACCTGGTATTTATTCTATCAATAACTTTTGGCCAAATTGATAATTTACAGGGATCTAAACAAACCAATACCAGTTGTCAAGCAGCAGTGGAGGACACACACACACACACAAGCAGCAGTAGACACACACAAGCGGTAGTGGACACACACACAAGCAGTAGTGGACACACACACGCAAAGCAGTAGTGGGAACACACACACACACACACAAAGCAGTAGTGGACACACATAAACAAAGCTGTAGTGGACACACACACACACACACACACAGTGAGGCTTCTTTCAGTGTTTGTTTACCAAATCCCCTCACAAGCGTTGGTTCAGCCAGAGTCGTGGTAGAAAACACTCCCCCGGGGTGCCACATAGCAAGACTGAATCCAGAGCTATTTAATTGGAAAGCACACATCTTACCACAGAGCCATGCCTAATTAAAATAGCATGTAACTCATTAATTTTTAAAAAAATGAAGTTTATTGTATTGTTTCACACAAGTTCTTGTTTTTTGAAAACTGTAAATGTTATTATTTCAACTTTTCATAATTATGAAAATGCTAACGTGTTAATTGTTGTATGATGGGCAACTTTAGAAGTATACTAAAGCATCAAGAAATATGGTACTGCGGCCATGCTGGGGCATAGCCTTAAAGGGTTTAGCAAAAGAAATCGACCCCAGGACTTATTCGTTGTGAACCTGGTATTTATTCTTTCGGTTACTTTTGCTGAACCGCTAAAGTATGGGGATGTAAACACACCAACATTGGTTGTGAAGCAAAGGGGGGTGGGACAAACGGACACAAAGATGCCATGCAATGGGACTGAACCCAGAACCATGTGGTTGGGAAGCAAGTTTCTTACCACACAGCCATGCCTGTGCCTATTGTGCATGTATACATTAATTATAACCTAATTTGTATCAATTTTTTTTTTACCTTAAAATAAAATTAAATAAAACAAATTTCTCATTTGTATAACTCCTTCCATAACTATTCTCATTTACTCCCTCTCCCCTTCTTCTGTTTATGATTCTTTCTCTCTCATGTGTGGTGGAAGAAGAATTTTTTTACTCATTGCCTGCCATCAAGCCAAGTGTGTGCACTCATCCTGCACTTCATATACTGTATCTTTTTTTACTATTCCCCTATCTCTTTAACCATGTAGAGTGTGACTGCAGAAATTGACCAACCAACATTCATATCAGCTGTTATATAGAGATAATTTACAAATGCAAGCAAAATATATTTATACACAGCAAATATAAACAAAATATATTTTATACACATATCTATGTATCTAATCATCATTTGAATTGAAGACACTAACAATACATTCTGAGACAAATTTTAAGAAATCCTGATAAATCAATTCTATGGTGTTTCAATCTGTTGCTTTAAACATTTTTAAAGATAAATTCCAGACAAATATGTAATTCTATGTTATTTATGCCCATATGTACAATGTACCTGGACATTATTTAAATTAAAAACATAATGAGAAAGCAAAGAAGTACAATACCAGCATAGAAATTAAATTTTTTAGACCAAAATTTAAGGTCAAACAAGGTAGGTCAACTTATACACCAAGACTACCTTGGACAATCGAAAATTCCATGTAAAATACAGCAGGATTTGTAAAGATAGTGATGATGTCTGGATTTTTACACTACATGTTTACACTATCATCAGCTTATATACTGGAAAATATGTTACTTTATAAATTCTAAATTATAGAATAGGCACTGATTTTTTTTCTTGTAGTATTGTATTTTATACAATGGAAATAATGATTCAGAAAAGAATTTTTTCTTCAAAATTTCAATTTTTAAAAATATTTTAGCTCTCCCTCCAATTCTGTGCTCTTTTCCTTTCCCATACAGCAAAAATAGCTATAGCAATTGCAAGAGCCTGTCAAATTTTCTTTAGAATAATTATTTTCTTAATTTTCTTTATAATACTTATGTTCTTGCAGCATTATGATATAATCTGATCATAATTTGTTTTTAAATCTAATAACACACACTCAGAAACACATTAAATCGCTGTAAGTAGTATTAACATATAGAAAATAGATTTAATCCCTTGCCTAGTTTAACACTGCCACCTGGTCCTAGGGGAATCCAAGGGGAAAAAAATGTCACTGGAAAAAAGTCACAGACAAAAACTGAAATAAAAAGGTCACCGGAATTATGCATTTTGCCTGGAATATTCATCTTAGTCATCAACAATAAAAATACTGAATATATACACGATATAAAGTGTTTTCAATTTGTACATGTCATGTATTGTCAATAAATGGCAGACTAAGGTTTTTTTTTTTTTTGTTTCCTTGTCTTACTTTGCTTAAGAAATTGAATAATAGAGGAGGATTTTTTCACATGTGTAAAGCCATCACATATAAATTGTGTACAAGTCATGTAATGTTAGTTAATGACTGATTTAAAATATTTTTTGTTTTGTAAATAATAATACTAAGCTTAAAGCTTAATGTCATCGTAGAAATTTTTTTTGCTTTATAAACTTTAATTGTTTAAAGTATTTAAATAAAATATGACTTGTTCTTCCTATCTAAAATTGTGAATTTTTTCTGTGATGTTTTTTTCCCAGACATCTCCTTGGGTGCTTTTTGAGGTGTTCATTCTGTGGTGAGTAACTCGGTCCAGTCTCCTCCTTTCAGAATAACTTCCTTTCTTTATACACCATCAGTTGTTAGAGTCCTTGATAAGATAAATGATTATGGGAGCAGCCCTTTATCTCCTTAACCTTATGTCTTTATTTCCTTAATCTTATGTCTTTAATTTGTTTCAATCATTTGACTGTGGTCATGCCAGGGCACCACTTTGAGGGTTTTGGTCAAACAAATCATCCACAATACAGATTTCTTTTCTTTAAGCCTGGTACTTATTTTATCAGTTTCTTTTGCCGAACTGCTACGTTATGAGGACATACACAAACCAACACTGGTTGTCAAACTGTGGTGGGGGATAAATAAGCACAAAGACACACAGACATATATATATATATATATATATATATATACATACACACAGATATACACATATTTATATACATATATATGCATATACATATATATATACATATATA
>NC_068992.1:59420288-59420903 GCF_001194135.2 Octopus bimaculoides
GGGGGGGGGGGTCCGTGGAATACAAGTGACCAAGATCATAAAATTCCCTCTGAACAGGAGACCTGTCCATTGCAAGGTTACTCATTTTTGCCAGCTGTGTTGACTGGAGCAACAATGAAATAAAATGTTTTGCGCAAGGATACAACGCTTCTTGCGATCGTGGGCACAACACTTTGGCCATTAAGCCATGCGTTTTCACTTTCCAAAAAACATAGGCAACATAAATCTGGTAAAAAAAAAAACGAGAAATAAATAAAATATTGCTGCTGCAAAGGCGCAGGCCTGGTTGTGCGGAAGATCCGTGCGGTTTCCTAAACACATAGTTTCGGGTTCAGTCTCACTACATGGTACCTCGGGCAAGTGTCTACTATTATAGCCTTATGAGTGAAAGACAGCAATTAAAAGAAGCTGTATGTATATATATTTTACTCCATTTACTAAATTTATATATTTACTCAAGTACCTAAAATAACAAGGAGTCTCTACCTCATAAACAGGAGTTACACCACAGTCATTTTGTGATCTTTGCTACCCTGGTATCTATTAACCCCAATTTATTTTGTCCGAGTTAATTATTAACTAAGAGAAAATAAATACATATAATAATATATATAT
>NC_068992.1:59423921-59430659 GCF_001194135.2 Octopus bimaculoides
TATATATATATATATATATATATATATATATATATATATATATATATCCCATTAGGCGATCTATGGATATATAAAACAAAGTCAATACTTGTGTGCGTTTTTTATATACACACATACAGGGCGGCCTTCGTAATATTATAGGCCCTATAATTATTGATTTGTTGATAGCAAGCTGCTGCAAACAGATTTTAAGAATTGGGCCCCTAGACCCGTGTGGTGCCTAAACAACTGCAGTGTGTCCATATCTTAAGATAACATTGCATGTATGTAGATGGTTGGATGTATGCCCACACGCTAGCCTTTATAAAACCACACCGTCTATGTAACATGCAACAAATCCCAAATCTACCACATGTTTGTGTAGCGTAAATGTTAGGGTATGTATATATTAAAGATCGCCTATATATATATATATACACACACACACAAGGGTGCCCAATGCAGGGGAAGTTAAAAAGAGGTGCAGGTGGTCGTTTAGAGGCTGGACTGGCAAAACTGGACCGATGTGGTAGACGCATAGAATGAAGAAAGTTTAAATTTTAACAGGAAAAGAAAAATTAATTGAAAATAAATAGGAGAAAGAAAAAAGAAAAACCCACCTACCGGCTGAGAAAGATTATAAAGTTCCGTTATACATGTCTGAAGTTCCGACGTAAGTCTGACAGATTGCGAAGTCTCTTGTGTGTGTGTATGTGTGTATAAGTGCAGGGACTGACCTGATAATATGTGTGTGTATGTACAAGTGTGGAGACTGACCTGTTAACATGTGTGTATGTGTGTGTGTATGTGTATGTACAAGAGTAGGACTGGCCTGCTAATATGTATGTGTATGTGTGAATAACATGATAATGTATGTTACGTGTGCATATGTATATACATATATTTGTATGTGACTAGCATAATAGATGTAAGTTAAGTGTTTGTGTGTGTGTGTGACTAATATACAACATGTATGTTATGTGTATGTATGTGAATGTCTATGAATAAGTGTATTTGCATATGTGTGTGTGAGAGAGATGGTAGAATGTTTATGTATGCGAGACTATATGGGGACTGTTCGAGGTGATGGTTAGGGGTGTGTGTGTATATACATATAGATAGATATAGATATATATATGGGGGGGGGGCTATGTATGTATGAGGTGAGTGCGTGAAAGTACAGGAATTGTAGTACACACACACACACATATATATGGAAGTGTGCAACTGATGGTGCTGTATGTGTATGTGCTTGAATGTATGAGACAGGTTGTAGTGAGGGCGGCGATGGCGTGTGTATGTATGTGTATATACATACAGAGGTATGAGCTCGTTGTGTCAATGTATTTATATATGTGTATGTGAGAATGAGACTGTTGTTTGTCTAGCACCAGGTCAGCTCTGACCGGCTAGACCTATAATCAAAAACATCCCTGCCATGACCATCCCGTCTTTTTCCGTACGTGTTAAGGGAACTCAAGATGATATAATCTTTTTCTCTTTTTTCAATCTACGGCGGTAGGGTGTGATTTGAGGGAAATTTGACTGTTATATCTAGTAAGACATTCCTGCTGTGACCATCCCGCCTTTTTCCTACGTGTAGTGGGAAACCCAGAATGGCATTCCACTAAGTCTTTTTGTCTCTTTTTCTACGACGGTAGGGTGTGATTTAGGGAAGATTTCACTGCTATTTCTAGCATGTCAAACGACCACATTGATGGGGTAGTGTTGACAATAGGGTGCCTTTGCATGCTTGAAAATTGCTGCTGCTGCTGAAGTTAAATAATAATGATTTCTAACATAAGCACGAGGCCAGAAATTGTAAGAACGCGGTAAACTTTGAGCTGCTCCCTTACAAATTCCTGAAACTTTATGTTATCGACCCCCGGAAAGATAAACGAGCAAAGACGACTTCGGCGGGATTCGAACTCAGAGTATAAAAAGCTGTAACTAAAATATCTCAGGATAATTTTTTTTTTTTTTCTGGTCAAACATTCTGATGATACTGCTAATTCGCCACTGTTAACAAATGTTTATATTAGCCACAAGGGTAACATAAACACACAAAAATAATTTTAATTATGTATATTCTAATGCACAGGTTATTAATTAATAATTATAATCGTTATTGATGATGTTGTTGTTATTGTTGTCACACGGGTACGATTGTTAATCGTTGTTGTTGTCAATATTGCTTTCATTACTATTAGTAACAAGTTGTATTTGACAGGTGTGTGTGTGTGTATGTGTGTGTGTCCAGAAACTTACTGCCGCTACACACACACACACATACATGTATACGTACACATGTACACACTGAAATAACTACGCAGGCTCATACATACACATACATGTATATATATATATATATATATATATATATATATATATATATATACACACACATAATCATATATAATATAATGTATATATACATGCAGACATGCGTAATTATATATAATTATATAATGTATATGTCTATATATATATATATATATATATATATATATTTACACACATACATACACTAGGTATATATGCAATTTCCTGCATATAAAACGTACATGTGTGTCAGAGAGAGAGAGAGAGAGAGAGAGACCGTAGTCATGTAAACATAAAAATATACACCCACCCATAAATAAATACATATCTACACAGAACTTTTATAAACTTACCTGTTTCCGTTGTCGTCGCTTGCCAACCTCAAACCACAAAACTTGAAAGAAATCTTGTCAAAAAAAAACTGTCAACACCACCACCACCACCACCACTATCATCAACAATGCCACCATAACCATCTCCATCACCATCGTCATTAATATCAAGCAATACAATAACAAAGCGACGGATCCACAATAACAAAACCGACAATAGACACAGAGCCTGGTATTTATTTAGTGGAGGTAATGCCGTCCGAAAGCATGGGCAGCTGCTCAAGTTTGGGGCCACGGGTCGTAGGGTCGCATTTCTAAGCTGTGTATGTTTATGCTTTGCACAATAAATAATTCATAAAGGACCTTATGAATTGCTTTGCTTTGTTCGGGAGCCCATAATATTGTTAAAACGGCTCCGATGGGGTAAGGTATAGTTCTGAGTACTTACTTTGTGTTTTATTTTAGCGGTCTGCAAAAGGATAGGGATTTCAGGGGAAGTTTGCCCTAATATAATAATCGTTTCTACTATACGTACAAGGCCTGGATTGTTAGTGGAGGAGGACAATTGATTATATCGACTCCAGTGCTCGACTACTAGTCATTTCATCGACCCCGAAAGAATGAAAAGCCAAGTTGACCTAGACAGCATTTGAACTCAGCCGAAAGAAATGCTGTTAAGTATTTTGTCCCGAATGCTGCCTTAGTAATGATAATTCATTCTACTGAAGGCTCAAGGTCTGAAATTTGGCGGGAGAAGACTAGTCGATTACATCGACCCAGTACTCAACTGGTACTTATTTCATCGATTCCCTAAAGGATGAAAGGCAAAGTCGACCTCAATGGAATTTGAACTCAGAATGTAAAAACAGACGAAATGACCATAAGTTTCAGAGCCAACACAGAAACAATACGGTATATATAAAAAAAATTAAAGCGATATTTTTTATGTTTTATCGATCCATTCACCACGAACAAAAAGATTGAAAAGTTAAGTTGACTTCGAGTGAGATTTGAAATTGCAGTCAGAATAAGGATCTTAACTAGAAATCCAAGAAATATTTGTTCAGTCAAATTACCGATTTCTAAATTAGAGACCATTTTATCACGACATATCTACAGGAGTGTACATCTCTTCCAACTTTGTTTTTTCAAAACTTTTAGAACAATGGACTTGTGTAGGTATATGCTTTGTCGCAGATGTGACAGATAGCGAGACATTCTATACAACCGACTCTTCTGTCGTTTATATTAGAAGTCTGAGAAAGACGAGCACCAAGAATATTCTTTTCTACTCTAGGTACAAGGCAACTGGTACTTAATTTATCGACCCCCGAAAAGATGAAAGGCAAAGTCAACCTCAGCGGAATTTGAACTCAGAACATAAAGACAAATGAAATACCGCTAAGCATTTCGCCCGGCATGCTAACGTTTCTTATTTCTTTATTACCCACGAGGAGCTAAACATAGAGGGGACAAACAAGGACAAAAGGATTAAGTCGATTACATCGACCCAGTGCGTAACTGGTACTTAATTTATCGACTCCGAAAGGATGAAAGGCAAAGTCGACCTCGGCGGAAATTGAACTCAAAACATAAAGACATAAGAAATTCCGCTAAGCATTTCGCCCAGCGTGCTAACCTTTCTGCCAGCTCGCCGACGAGAATATTACATAGAAAATACGAAAGAAGACAAAAAATGAAAAATAAACGAATTGTTTCTTTTAATCACCTCAAGGATCTATCTTAAACTCTGAGAGGCGGTACAAAGACAATGGAGTTCAGATTGAACAAAAGGTTGGCTAATATTTCTTATGTGTATTTGGTGTGCAAGATTCTTGATGTGGATAGGTGTGTTGAAAGAAATTAGTTCACTAATAGCGATTTCTAATGCAGGCACGAGCCAAACAATTCTTAAAGAGAGGCTGTTACTAGATTACATCAATCTTTGGGCTTGACTGTTACGTTATTTTATCGGCTCTAGGAAGGACGGAAGTTAAAGTTGACCTCGGAGGGGTTTGAACTCAGATCATAAAGTACCAGAAGAAATACAGCAAGATATTTTGTCTTACGCCAGAAATAATAACCCTTTCTACTATAGGCATAAAGCATAAGACCTGAAATTTTGGGGGATTCGGTTCAGTCCCATTCCACAGCATCTTGGGCGTCTTCTACTTTAGCCCCGGGTCTGCCAAAGCTTTGTAACTGGATTTAGTAAATGGAATCTGAAAGAAGCCTATCGTGTGTGTGTGTCCTCCATCACCGCTTGACAACCGCTTGTTGGTTTGTTTGCGTCCACTAACCTAGCGGCTCGGTGTTAAATATCGATACAAATACAACCAGGTTTTTTTTTTAAAGCAAGCCAAGTACTGGTGGTCGATGTGGTCCCAGCATGGTCGCAGTCGAATGACTGAAACAAGTAAAAAGAAAAGGTAAATTTTCAGATTAACACCCGCGCGATTTTCACTTGGGTGTTAGGGTCAGGGTTAGGGTTTTAGGGTTACGGTTAGGGTTAGGGAATTCCGTCCCTAACCCTAAAACCCTAAACCTAACCCTAAACCCTAAACCTAACCCTAACCCTAACACCCTAGTGAAAATCGTGCGGGTGTTAATCTGAAAATTTACCAAAAAAAAATGAAAGATAAAACACTGTTCATAATATGTGAATATATGCATGCTGCGGTCCTTGTAAAGGAAAGTCTTGAACAAGGACTTTCTTAAGAAAAGCTTTCTGGGAAAGACACGAGGATTTTGTTGTTGTTTTTTATATATTTTTTTTTTTAATGTTTTAGGAGAATGCGAATAGTTAATTAAATCGTACTTGACTGGTTATTTGAATTTACTGAAACCCCACACCGAAGTATGAAGACCCGACCATCACGACAATGACTCAAAAGAAAGTAATAATAATAATAATGATGATGATGATGATGATGATGATGACCACAACACCAATGGTGGTGGTGGTGGTGGTGGTGATGACTTTTTTTTTGTCTAGCATGAAGGAGAAAGCCAGAAATTTGAGGTAAGAGGTAGGAGGTGGGGATAGGTTATTAGTGTGGAATAAAAATAATAACTAATTAACAGTTAAAAATTCTTTCGTTCCACTTTCAAACTGTCAAATACAGTTTACTTGTTGCCTTTCCTCGTTACCTTTTACTTCAAAGTTTGTCAGTTCGGCTTCATTTTATTTTTCTCGTTTTTTTTTTCTATAAGGAAAGAATGAGACGAAAGAGAGGAAGGCGAAAGACACAGGAGAGAGAGAGCGACTTATCAGAAAGACCGGGAGTTGAGAGGGACATAGAAGTAAGAATGGGAAACGGGAGAAACATGAGAGAGGGCGACATGAGAAAGGAGAACATATAAGAAAGAGAGAGAGGTGAGAGACATAAGAACAAGACAGAGAGGGAGATGAGAGAGACAAACAGAGGAAGATGAGAGAGAACAAGTTGAGAGATTGATCTATAAAAGGAAGAAAGAGTAGATGAGGGAGGGAGGAGATGAAGAAGGGGAGGAGGAATGGACAGGGTAGAAAAGAAGAAAAAGAAGGGGAGACTATAAGAAAAGAAGGAAAAAGAAAAAAAGCAGAAAAAGGAGAGATAGAATGTGGTGGGGAAACAACAGTAGAGAGAGAGTGGGGGAAGGCGCTGTAAAGAAGAGTGTCGGAAAGGAAGAGAGGGGGACATGAGAAAGTGAGAGAAAGAAAGAAAGAGAAATATGTGAAAAGTTGACATTACCATAGTAACGGTGAATCCAAACATTTGTCTGCACGAAACAAGTACTTGAGTTGAAGTTGATGTCTTAAATAAACTCTCTCTTCCCCCCCACCTCTATCTCTCTCACTCTGTCTGTCTATCTTTTTTCTCTCTCTCTCTCTCTCTCTCTCTCTCTCTCTCTATATATATATATATATATATATATATATACTCTTTAACCTGTTTCAGCTTTAAAGCTGCGGTCATGCTGTGGCATCACTCTTTCTTTCTCTCTCACTCTGAGAGAGAGAAAGAGACAAACAGGCAAAGACTGACTACCTGAAAAATAGCATATATATATATATATATACACACACACATTCATACATGTAAAATTATGTTATACGTTCATA
>NC_068992.1:59430937-59436958 GCF_001194135.2 Octopus bimaculoides
ATATATATATATATATGAAAAAATGCATTGTAAATAAACGACAAATGAAAAACGAAAATATGTATACATTCATCTGTGTGTTTGGTAATGCAAACAGGAAAAACAGAACTCAAAACATGAGTATGAATGTTTTTATTTATAATCGGCAGAAGATGGAGTAACTCAAGTGTCAAGCGTTTCGTGTGTTGGCACTTGTCACACTCTGTGTGTGTGTGTGTGTATGTATATTATATGTGTGTGTGTGTGTGTGCGACAGCAGCAAAAATTGAATATTTATATAGATATTAATATTGTTATTATTATCGAAGTCAATACAAATAGTCCATAATAAAGACAATATTAATATAGGTGGTTGCAGGTAGACACTTCAATGTGCTCTCTGATTACTCTATATATGTGTGTGTGTGTGTGTGTGTGTGTAATATATAAAATCTACCACTCTCTCTCTGTCTATTTCTATTTTCCTCTCTCTCTTTCTCTCTGTCCCTTTTTCTCTTTGCCCTCTCTCCCTCCCTCTAGCTTTCTAACTACTGACACGGCCACAATTCCAACGAGTTATCGCTACCACCACCACCACCACCATTATCAGCCTTACCAATACCGGAGGCAAAATCATAATCACATGGTATTGCCGTAATAGAGACAGAGAGAAAGTGCATGTGTGCGTGCATAGATATGTGTGTATCTATGTACGAGAGAGAGAGAGAGAGAGAGAGAGAGAGAGAGAGAGAGAGGTACAAAAAATCCAACATTATAGACATTCATACATATAAATGTAGAGGCGAAGACATGGATGTGTGGTCGAGAAGCTTGTTTTGCATTCACGTGGTTTCGAGTTCAGTTCCACAGCGTGACACTTTGTGAGTGAATTTCGTAGGCGGAAACTGTGTGGAAGCCTGTCGTGTGTGTGTATATATATATATATGTGTGTGTGTGTGTGTGTGTTTGCGTTCCTCCCACCGTGCTAATATCTGGTATTGGTTTATGTCCTCGTAATTTAACGATTTTACAGGAAGGAGCCAATAGAATAAGTGCCAAGCTTACAACGTAAGTACTGGGATCGATTAATTGAAGCATGGCCGTAGTCCAATGACTGAAACAAAATAAAAGATAAAATATAAATATGTACGCACACAGACAGATGGATGGATGGGCAGACAAATAGGCAGATAGATAGATATGTTTCTTTATTGGCCACACAGGGTTGAACACAGGAGACAAAATACAGAGTAGAGCTTTTCTTTTGAGAAGGAAAGAAAAAAAGGGGAAGTTGAATTTCGATCAAAAGGGATCGTGGGATAAATAAAGCCGATCAATAGGGATTGTGTATCACAGAAATGTCATAAGGTAAGAGGGGAAACAGATTAGGTTTATCCATGGAAAGAAAAGCCTACGGAAAAGACCACGGTAACCTCGGGCAATAATGTCATGCAGGATGGATGGATGGACGAACGAACGGTAGGACGGACAAAGGCGGATGGATGGATTGATAGATGAGAGATGTCTGGTAGTTGGAGGGATACATATGTATTTTAAAACTAGATGCCCTTCCTCTCTCCAACCCTTGCCTGTTTGTAAAGCAAAGGGTTCTTGTACAGGTCTTTGAAAGCACAGAGCTACCAGTCCTAAAGTCAAGAAGGAGTGTAAACATTATATCGCTGTGGAGACAGAATGTCAACACACACACACATTCTTTCAATTCAATAAGCGCAGACAGCTCCCAGGAAGTAATTCTTAAGTTAACCTCATTATCAGTGGGATGTTCCAAAAGTTGTTGTTGTTGTTGTTGGCACTCCGTCACTTACGACGTCGAGGGTTCCAGTTGATCCGACCAACGGAACAGCCTGCTCGTGAAATTAACGTGCAAGTGGCTGAGCACTCCACAGACACATGTACCCTTAACGTAGTTCTCGGGGAGATTCAGCGTGACACAGTGTGACAAGGCTGACCCTTTGAATTACAGGCACAACAGAAACAGGAAGTAAGAGTGAGAGAAAGTTGCGGTGAAAGAGTACAGCAGGGTTCGCCACCATCCCCTGCCGGAGCCTCGTGGAGCTTTAGGTGTTTTCGCTCAATAAACACTCACAAAGCCCGGACTGGGAATCAAAACCGCGATCCTATGACCGCAAGTCCGCTGCCCTAACCACTGGGCCATTGCACCTCCACTGAATCTCTGTAATATTTTACTAAATTTTTTTTCTGGAATAAATGAATCTCAAATTCCAATGCAGCTCGAAACATTACATCAATATACCAAATTTGAAAATTTTCCCTTATTTTTAAAATTTCCAAATCTTTAACAACAACTGAAAAGATCTCATTATAAGGTCAAAAAATTCTTGGATTAAATTTTGAAACTTCAGATTTTTGTTTAGTTGTAATACTTACTCCATTAGAACAAAATACTATCAAATATTTCTTTAACTCTTTTGTTATTAATCCTCTGGTTCTATGATTCAAACTTTCAGTTTTAAAATGATCAAAATTAATCCTTTTAACAAAAGATTTTCTGTTAATTTAATGTATTCCTTGACATATTACAGACACAGGTAGGAAGTTTGCTTCACAGCAGCAGGATTCTGGGTTCAGTCCCACTGTATGGTGCCTTGGACAAATTGTCTTCTACTGTAGCCTTAATCCAACCAAAAGCCTTGTGAGTGGATTTGATAGATGGAAACTGAAAGAAGCCCATCATGTGTGTGTGTTTCTTCCCACCATTCAACAACTGGTGTTGGTGTGTTTATGTCCCTGTAACATTAGCAGTTTGGCAAAGCGGCTGATAGAATTAGTACCAGGCTTCAAAAAAGGATAAATAAATCCTGGGGTCAATTTATTTGACTAAAAAAAGAATTCAAAATGGTGTCTGAGGATAGCCACAGTCTAATGACCGAAACAAGAGAAAGAGCTAAAAGAGGTATTAATTAACATAATATATATAGTGTAAACATGTAATGTTTCCAAATCCTGCTGCATTTTCAGATAGAAATTTTGGTTAACACCATTTTTGTCTGTAAATCTTGGCCTCAAATATTTCACTTGTATGCTAGAACATATGGTATATTCAGAACACCAGCTCAATAATGACAAAATACAGTAACGAAAGGGTTAAATAGATCTAAATTAAAACTTTCCATCAAAATTTCGCCAGCTTAATTAGGACAAAATTATTTTACTAAATCCTTCATTATTTTCAAAATTAGTCGAAACAAAGGTATTTTAACGGAAATACAGTATCAAAAGGGTTAAATAATTCTTTATCCTAACACATTGTAAATATTTTCTGACTACTTTGCTGCATCTAATTCTAGCAAATCAAGAAACATTGTTGATGAACAAAAATCTAATTCACATTTTAGAGGAAAAAAAAAAACTCCAAAAGATTGCAAGCACAGATTTTCTTGAAATTATTGAAGTTTCACCAATATTAATGCACTCTTTTCCATTTGTTTTCAATAATTTTTCTAAATATTTTGTTTCTGGTTGATCCAGTAAAATACTCCATCACAAGGGTTATAGAAAATCACAATTGTAAACACTTTCCATAATTGATTTTATTCTTAATTTGTGGTTCAACTTCCTCTGTGTATGACGATTGCTTATTTTTATTAAACTGAAAATTATTTTCAAATCTTATTGGTTAGTTCAATATCCTTCTCATTAATTTTATGAAAACCTCTGTGAAAGAGAGTTTTCTTTTTGTGATCCAATTAGTATAATATTTATAACATTCGTATGAGAATTTTATTAAAAATATTCTTTTGTTTTGCTTCATTTTCCTGCTTATTTTTTTTTCAAAATTTCACTTATTTTTCTTGGTGCAACTTAAGAAGTTTGCTTCTCAACCACATGGTTCTGGGTTCAAACCTATTATGTGGTACCTTAGTCAAGTGTCTTCTACTATTGCCCTGGAAACTGAAAGAAGTCCCTCATATATATATATATATATACTTCATACTGGTAAAAATGGATAAACATCCCTCCATTGTACATCCATTAATATATCACGTGAAGAAATGAATCCATGTAGATGATTAACCATGGATACCACAGACTGCACTGTAATCATTTCAGGAATATGGACATGTGATTTGTGGAAATATGCATAGCAATGCTTTAAATGTTTATAAATTCCATCCAAGGATAATTATTATCATCATCATCATCATCATCATCATCATTATTATTAAGATGGCGAGCTGACAGAATCATTAGCACAATGGACAAAATGCTTAGCAGACTGGAGCTGTTAAGTCAGAAAACTGCATAAAGCTCCATTGTCTGTTTTGGCATGGTTTCTACAGCTTGGTGCCTTTCCTAATGCCAACCACTTGGGTGCTTTTTATGTAGCACTAACAGCAGGATGGCCTCACCGAATAATTTACAAGACCCCCTCAGCTGAGAGGGGTGGAGGAGTAGCGTTAAGGAAAGTGCTTTTGTGCCAGATGAAAGATTAGAGTATGAATAGAGGGAGAGAGAGAGAGAAGAAAACAAAGCGGGGAAGAGAGAATAGGAAAAGGGAGAGAGAAAAAGGAGGAAGAAGATGGTGAAGATGTGACAGGGGTTACAGTCAAGTTATAGGGAGGAGCATACAAATGAAGTGGGGCCAAGGATTGGATGTGAATGAGTGGATAAATTTAAATTTTCAGAGTCTTGGAAAGGCATGTGAGTTCAATTCCCTGTAATGCGTTGTGTCCTTGAGCAAGACACTTTATTTCACATTGCTCCAGTGCACTCAGCTGGTTAAAATGAGTAGTACCTGTAATTCAAAGGGGCCAGCCTTATCACATTCTGTGTCATGCTGAATCTCCCCGAGAACTACGTTAACGGTATACATAGGCGCAGGAGTGGCTGTGTGGTAAGTAGCTTGCTTACCAACCACATGGTTCTGGGTTCAGTCCCGCTGCGTGGCACCTTGGGTAAGTGTCTTCTACTATAGCCTCGGGTCGACCAAAGCCTTGTGAGTGGATTTGGCAGACGGAAACTGAAAGAAGCCCATCGTATATATATGTATATATATATATATATATATATATGTATGTGTGTGTTTGTGTGTCTGCGTTTGTCCCCCTAGCATTGCTTGACAACCGATGCTGGTGTGTTTATGTCCCCGTCACTTAGCGGTTCAGCAAAAAGAGACCGATAGAATAAGTACTAGGCTTACAAAGAATAAGTCCTGGGGTCGATTTGCTCGACGAAAGGTGGTGCTCCAGCATGGCCGCAATCAAATGACTGAAATAAGTAAAAGAGTAAAAGAGTATATCTGTGGAGTACTCAGCCACTTGCACATTAATTTCACAAGCAGGCTGTTTTGTTGATGGGATCAACTGAAACCTTCATCATCATAACTGACAGAATACCAGTGAGTCATGGAAAATCTCCATTCTTACTGAAGACATATTTTCCAATGTCTCGCTATTTTATAGTAGCATAATGAAAAGAGGCACATTGCTCGGTGGTTAGAGGGTCATGCACACAATCATGAGGTAGTGAGTTCAATTCCAAGACCAAGCTGTGTGTTGTGTTTTTAGGAAAGACACTTTATTTGAAGTTACTCCGGTTCACTCAGCTGTAGAAATGAGTTGTCACATCACTGGTTCCAAGCTGTGTTGCCTTTTGCCTTTCCCTTGGATAACAACATCAGTGGTGTCGAGAGGGGAGGCTGGTATGCATGGGCGACTGCTGGTCTTCCGGACTTGTACCTGAGAGGGGAACTTTCTAGGTGCAATCCCATGGTCATTCATGACTGAAGGGGATCTTTACCCCTTTTTTTTTTTAATGAAAAGAGAGGTGTGATTATAGAAGTACAGGCAAGAGAGGAGGTGAGAGTGATGGTGATGGCGATGATTATGATGATGTTGCTGTTGTTGTTGTTGTTTAGCCCAAGGTCAGTGTCGATCCAGAACACATCCATTCAAATGCATAACAATCATCATCATCCAGATATTTTTTCACATTTTTTTAATTTTTAAATGAGACATCGTGCATCTCAGAACTACTTTGTTTAATGTGCCCTTAAGAAAG
>NC_068992.1:59437351-59438292 GCF_001194135.2 Octopus bimaculoides
GTGATATTAGTGGTGCTGGTGGTGGTTAGTGATATTGGGTGGGGTGGTACTAACAGTAGTGGTGAGGTTGGCAGCAGGAGTAGTAGTAGTAGTAGTAGTAGTGGTGGTGGTGGTGGCGGTAGTAGTAGTAGTAGTAGTAGTAGAAACAGCAATGGAGTTGTTGTTGTTGTTGTTGGTGGTGGTGGTGGTGGTGGTGGTAGAGATGGCAGTGGTAGTAGTGGTGGTAGCAGTGGTCGTCGTCGTCGTGGAGATGGCGGTGACAGTGATGGTGGTGTCTTCTGTTGCTGTTATTGTTTTTGGTGGTGAGGATAGTGTTGGTGGCACTGGTGGTAGTGGTGGTGGTGGCATTGATGTTGGTGGTGGTGGTGTTGACGGTGGTGGCAGCAGCAGCAGTGGTTAAAATAAAACCCCAAAAAAAAACAAAAAAAAAGAAAAAATATGTTGACTATGGTTGCCAAGCAAACAAAGATGTTTGGACCAGTTCGGTCGTGTCCCGGCTTGCACCGTAGGAAAAATATATCACTTGGTGTGTTTCCATGGAAACAGAAATAAACTAGAAAACACACAGTGTAAACACTTAATCAATGAAAGTTGAACAAAATAACCCATTGTAGAGTTGGCTGATTGTCTGCAAATACCAATACCTCAAACACACATAACACAATGTAGGTGTGTATGTATGTGGGTGCGTGTCTGTGTGTGTGTGTGTATATAAGTGCATGTGAGTATGTGTGTGTTAATGTGTGTCTATATATATGTATGCAACTATATATATGCACACGCATGCACATATATATATACACATATACATACATATATATAAGCAAATATGTATATATGTGTATATATAAATATAGCGATATATAGACGTATGTGTGTGTATACAGATACATATAAATATATATATATATAGATGTACATATACATGTATATATATATAT
>NC_068992.1:59440355-59444107 GCF_001194135.2 Octopus bimaculoides
ATATATATATATGTATATATATATATATACACATATATATACACATTTATATATATATAAATGTATGTGCGTCTGTGTTTGTCCTCCCACCATCGCTTGACAACCGATGTTGGTGTGTTTATGTCCCCGTAACTTAGCAGTTTAGCAAAAGAGACTGAACAAATAAGTACTAGGCTTGCAAAGAATAAGTTCCGGGGTCGATTTGCTTGACTAAAAGCGGTGCTCCAGCATGGCCACAGTCAAATGACAAACAAATAAAAGGGGTAAAAAAAAAAGAAGAATATAATATATATATAATTGGCAATCTGTCAGAACAACAAGGGTTCCAGTTGATCCAGTGAAGTTAACCTGCAAGTGGCTGACCACTCTACAGACACATGTACCCTTAACATAGTTCTCAGGGAGATTGAGCGTGACACAGAGTGTGACAAGGCTGTCCCTTTAAAATACAGGCACTACATATTTTGGCCAACTCAGCAGACTGGAGTATTATAAAAGGAAGTATTTCGTTGAAAGACACAACATGCTGCTAGATATCAACTTCTCGACCTTACAATCTTGAGCCAAACGCCCTAATCACTTAGCCATGTGCCTTCACATACATACATACATACATACATACATGTACATATACATGTACTCTCCCATCAAAGACAACATGAGTATTCAGCATTTTGATGAACAATCTGCACAAATGATTTGTTTATACTGATCGAATGTATGTGGCGTACATTAGTTCACTCGCTCCATCAAATCAATGTTGTCTGAACAGGTGTACTGTGCACCACGCTTCTGGTGTCAAAGTGATCTTAGAGCAACATGAGATGAAGTGTTTTGCTCGAGAACACAATGCACCGCCCATTGAGGGAATTGAACTGCAATTTCACAATCGTGAGTGCAAAATGCTAACCACTAAGCCATGCATCCTCATATACATATATATACATACATATATATATATAAAATTCATTTTTTATATATTGGCATTTTCAAACTTCTTTTTTATAAATATATATATATATATATAGGGAGAATTCACAAAAAAAACAAATGACGAAGACAGGTGGTGTAGACAACAAACAGGTGTATTAGTATAACACTCTGGAAGTGAAAAAGTCTTTAACGTTTCAAGCCTACGCTCTTCCACCGAAAGGAACACAGAAAGAAACAAGGAGAGAAAAAAAGAATGTGTAGTGGCTAGCGATTTATCATGGCAAATATATATATATATATATATATATATATATATATTGCAGCGTGGAAGGTGTTTATAAGCCATTTAAAATAACACACAAAAACCGTTAGATTCACTTCAACATTTAAATTTAATTTGTCAAAATATTTTCGTCAAAAATAGATAGATAGATAGATAGATAGATATACATACACATACATATATATATATGTATATCTATCTATATATGTATGTGTATATATATATCGGGTGGCACATGAGATGCACCATTTTGAGCGTGGGCGTTGCCAGTACCGCCTGACTGGCTCCCATAGGATTTTCGAGCGAGATCGTTGCCAGTACCCCTGGACTGGCTTGTGCGGGTGGCACATAAAAGACACCATTTCGAGCGTGGCCGTTTTCGTGCGGGTGACACGTAAAAGCACCCACTACACTCTCTGAGTGGTTGGCGTTAGGAAGGGCATCCAGCTGTAGAAACTCTGCCAAATTAGACTGGAGCCTGGTGTTGCCATCCGGTTTCACCAGTCCTCAGTCAAATCGTCCAACCCATGCTAGCATGGAAAGCGGACGTTAAACAATGATGATGATATATATATATATACATACATACATACATACTTATATATACATGTGGAGACATGTAGCTTAAAGGTTTGGGTGTTGAAAAAGCATTGTGTTCTTGAGTAAAACACTTCATTTCACATTGCTCCAGTCCACTCGGCCAGCAAATAGAGTATTTCCTGCAACAGAATGATATCCTATCCAGGGTTGGTAAAAATATTCATATGGAAACCATGGAAAATATGAATTAAAATATGAATTAAAAGCAGCTCAAGGGACATAAACAAAATCCAACATACACACACACGCACACAAGGTATGTGTGTTGTTAGTTCGTCGGTCAGCTGTGGTTTTTAGGTGTAAGAGAATATATTCCCTCTGCACCTGGTGTAAAAAAAACTCCTGAAGGTAAGTTAAAGTCAAGCAAAACAACTCACATCAGGTCCTTTTTCAGAGCAACAGACGTCGAAGTTTCATCATTGCTTTGACTTATCAATGCCACATACCAAATAAGGCCTGGTCACACTGAAGAAGGACATGACAAAGTCTATGACAAAGTCCATGACAAAATTGCACACTTCAGCATACACGTGACCACAAAATCACAAATTTCACACAAGTTGCAAAGTAAACACAGCAATGTCACTCAGCACATTGTGTGCTGCCACCTGTTGGTATGCTACAGAAACTAGTTCAGGAACTTTATGATACCACCTTGTATTACATGTTCGAGGCGAAAGGCTGATTATTATTAGTTCAAATTTAAGGGGAAAAAATTAACAACACAATCCTCAGACTACATATCCATCCCCTTATAACAGCAATAAAAACAACAGTCATGACTTTCTCTGCATATCTAAATATGCATGGCAAAGCAATAAAAGCGGTAATTGTCACAGATTCTCAGAAAGAATAGATAATTTCAAAACTATTAAATATTAATTTCCCAAATTGATTAATCTATATGTTTAAGGTAAAGCAAAAACAAAAGTCAGTCATTTCATTGTTTGTGGGCAAGGGATAAGTATAGGCAGATTGTTTCAGCTTGTTTTAGCTCATCAGTGTAGTTCTGTCTAACCTGATCTTCGGGTTTGTCAATAGATTCTTAGGCTTATTTTGCATCAGAATAATTTGCATAAATATAAATACAATGAGATTATTCAAAGGGGTGGATTATTAAGTCAAAGGGCATGGAGTGAAAGCTATGAGTAATAAATTCTTCATTTACAGAAATTTCACTTTTGGGTGGAGAAAGATAACAAAAGCACAGTGGTAGCCATTAAGACTTCCATAAAACATGATATGTTGTGTTTTATTCAAAACATATTTATGTCTTTATTCTGGACATGAAGGTAAAATTATTCAGGCCATGTTCGTTTCTTTGAAAATTTGAATTCAACGGAAAATAAAAAAATAAAAAATAATAAAAGCTGTTTTTTTTAAATTTCCTTTCATTCTCTCTCTCCTTCTCTCTCTGAGTCTCACTCTTCTTCCACTTTTTGAGAGTTGAAAGAAGTGAAAATAGACAGAGAATGAAAGAGAGAGAGAGAGAGAAGTAGAGACCAATAGGGTATGTAATCATTTAAATGTTAATTAAAGATGGTCATATATCATGTTGCTTTGGGATTTTTTATTGCTGTTGTAGTAGCAGTAGTGGTTGTTGTTGTAGTATTAGCAGATGGCGGTGGTGGTTGCAGCAGCAGCGTTGATGGTGGGGGTGGAGGTAATGGTGGTGACTGTGTTGTTATTGCTTCTATTTAAAATACTTTTAGAAAAGTTTAGCTTTTAATTACTTACATTACACACACAAGCAGAATATAAATTCTTTTCTTTTTCATTTTATTCTCCCCTGCTTGTTTCAGTCATTTGACTGTGGCCATGCTGGAGCACCGCCTTTAGTCGAGCAAATCGACCCCAGGACTTATTCTTTGCGAGCCTAGTACTTATTCTATCGGTCTCTTTTGCCGTACTGCTAAGTTATGGGAATGTAAACACA
>NC_068992.1:59444809-59445484 GCF_001194135.2 Octopus bimaculoides
CACACACACACACACACAGATAGATAGATAGATAGATAGATAGATAGATAGATAGATAGATAGATAGATTGATAGATAGATAGATAAACAGACAGACAGATAGACAGATAGACAGATAGATACGATGGGCTCCTTTCTGTTTCCATCTGCCAAATCCACTCACAAGGCTTTGGTTGGCCCAAGGCTATGGTAGAAGACACTTGCCCAAGGTGCCATGCAGTGGGACTGAACCCAGAACCATGTGGTTGAGAAATTGGTTCATTCACCTTACTCAGAATTAGCATGGATCTGGAGTTTATTAATCACAGTACAGTTGGTGCTGTGTGTGTTCCTAGGTAGAGCCTTGAAACCTGTGACAGTCAGTGAAGTGCTTATGATCAAATATGCAACTGGAATATTAGTCTGTCTATACTTTGGTATGTGCATGTACGTTCCTCTAATTTTGTTTTGTACACAATTGCTATTTCTTTGACCCGAACTTGGCATTTTACTATTTAGGTACCAGAGTCACTTGATTCCTGAACTCCTGTGTGTTTGTGTGAGTGTGTGTGTGTGAGTGTGTTATTTCTTTACTACCCACAAGGGGCTACACACAGAGGGGACAAACAAGGACAGACAAACGGATTAAGTCGATTATACCGACCCCAGTGCGTAACTGGTACTTATTTGATCGAC
>NC_068992.1:59446113-59448169 GCF_001194135.2 Octopus bimaculoides
TAATTAGCTGAAGGGGGCGTGGTGCGGGAGGAGCGGTGGTAGTGAATGGAATGTGTAATTTTTTTTAACTAAGTTTTTTTCTTGGTTCCTTAGCCCGTCTGTAACACTTTCACATGATTAGTTGAAGGGAAAGGCGAAGAGCGAATGAAAGAGAGAGAGAGAAAAAAGAGAGTAAGGCGAAGAGAGAGAGAGAGAGAAAGAGGGAAAGTGCTGTGTATTAAGTCTATAAAATTGTGCATAAAGTATATAAAGTGTATATATAAAGTACATTAAGTAATCATTGAATTCCAATTTCCTTCACTTTTCAATGATTAGCAGATGAGCGACTATCTTTTGATATAAACACAACACAAGCTACGCTTTCTTTCTTTATTGCCCACAAGGGGCCAAACAAAGTGGGGACAAACAAGGACAGACAAAGAGATTAAGTCGATTACATCAACTCCAGTGCGTAACTTGTACTTAATTTATCGATCTCGAAAGGATGAAAGGCAAAGTCGACCTCGACAGAATTTGAACTCAGAACGTAAAGACAGACGAAATACCAGTAAGCATTTCACCCAGCAAACTAAAAAAAAAAAATGCAAACCATCCATTCTCTCTTAAATAGTTTCTCATAATCATTTTCGTTGTGTGGAATTTCAATGAGTCCCACTAGTTAAATTAATATTGTGGCACCTTGGGCAAGTGTCTTCTACAATAACCTCGGCCCGACCAAAACCTTGTGAGTGGATTTGGTAGGCGGAAACTGAAAGAAGCCCGACGTATATAGTTATATGTGTGTATATGCTTGTGTGTCTGTGTTTGTACACCCATTATCGCTTGACAACCGATGCTGGTGTGTTTACGTCCTCGTAACTAGTGGTCTGGCAAAAGTAACCGATAGAATAAGTACTAGGCTTACAAAGAATGAGTCCTGGAGTCGATCTGTTTGAATAAAGGCGGTGCTCCAGCATGGCCATAGTCAAATGATTGAAACAAATAAAAGAGTGTGTGTTTATAAAATATGATTAGTTTAGGCCGACGTTTGTTAATTTTTGCTACGCTTCTTTTGTGGTGTAATTATTATGTTATTGTCATGTGTGATCTAACCGAAACCAATTAGAATCGATACCGGTAGATGACTGGAGCTTTATTCATCTCAAAATGATGGAAGGCAAAAGTTGGAAGCGTACGAACTCAGAGAAAATAAAAAGAGCCAGAATGAGTAGAACAAAGCAATCTGTCCGACGCTCTAACGTTTCAGCCAAGACACCACTTCGTGCAGTTATGCGTCCATGTTTGTACACATATATTAGAATATGTATGTATGTATGGATGGATGGACGGATGGATGGATGGATGGATGTATTAGTATAAATAATACCTGTTTTCTGGATAGGTGAGCTTGTATAAGGTTTGTGAGTGTGCGCGCGCGTATATGTAATTTTTCTTTGAAATATGCAGTGTTTGTGTTTTCAAGCTATGTTGTGTGTGTGTGTATGTGCGTGTGTGTGTGTGTGTGTGTGTGTATGCATGTGTGTGTGTGTGTAGATCGCACTGCTTCGAAGTATGCATATGTGTGAATGTGCATATGTGTGTGAGCATGAATGTGTATGAATGTGTGTGCGTGTGCATGAATATATGTGTGTGAATGTAAGCATGTATTGATAAATGTGAATTCAAATCGATAATATTGATCTCTATTCACATATGCTACATATTTTATTGATGTCGGCGAGATGAATGATAAAGTAACTACAAAGTATTTTTTAGACGTCGATAAGATAACTTGAACCGAGAATGCAGAGGTAATGAACTAGAATACTACATTTATTCCGTCGTCCCAGTTTTGGCCACATTATCAATACAACCACTACCACAATGACAACAACGAGGTTGCGCCGATCTCCTAGAAATAACCGCAAAATTTTTATGAAATCATTCCCAACTATTCGGAGAAAAAACACAGTCCATTGCTATGCGAGCTTCCGAATTGAACCAGTTTGTTGTGAAATTATTTTGTGGAGAAACACATAGAGAAGCTATTAAAGTACTTTTCCAATATATACATGTG
>NC_068992.1:59449302-59451664 GCF_001194135.2 Octopus bimaculoides
TTATCAGCACGGCCGCCACCGGCAAAACCA
Source organism: Octopus bimaculoides (assembly GCF_001194135.2). Taxonomy (NCBI): domain Eukaryota; kingdom Metazoa; phylum Mollusca; class Cephalopoda; order Octopoda; family Octopodidae; genus Octopus; species Octopus bimaculoides. Next base: position 59,449,333 of record NC_068992.1, read on the forward strand.
CCACTGCAACCATCACCACCACCACCACCACCACCACCACCACGATCATTATTTCCCACCACCACTAGAAGTAATTTTTTTTAATATACTCCTCTCTGAGGCTGCTATAGTGAATTGAGTTCTGACACAAATATTTTCACCTTTTTTAAAATTTTCTTTCCAAGTGGCCGACATATTTATTGCATCTGTTCAGCATTTCTTCAAACAAAGGCGGCTAGCAAGCAGAATCGGTAGCATGCTGGGGCAAATGCTTAGCAGCATTTCGTCAATCTTCGTGTTCTGAGTTCAAATTCCACCGATGTCGACTTTACCTTTCATCCTTTCAAATTTGATAAAATAAGTACCAGTCGAGCACTGGGGTTGATGTAATCGACTTATGCCCTCTCTCAAAATTTCTGTCGTTACTCTTTTTACTCTTATACTCTTCTACTTGTTTTCAGACATTTGACTGCGGCCCTACTGGAGCACCGCCTTTTAGTCGAGCTAATCGACCCCAGGGTTTATTCTTTGCAAGCCTAGTACTTATTCTATCGGTTTCTTTTGCCGATTGTCAAGCGATGGTGGGAGGACAAACACACACACACACACAAATACACACACACACACACACACACACACACACACACATAAATGATGGGATCCTTTCAGTTTCCGTCTACCAAATTCACTCACAAGGCTTTGGTCGGCCCGAGGTTATAGTAGAAGACACTTGCCCAAGGTGCCACACAGTGGGACTGAACTCGGAACCATGTGGTTGGGAAGCAAGCTTCTTACCACACAGTCAATCCTGTGCCTAGATTTGAAATTAATATTTCTTCGTTCAATCGTTATGAGTACAAGAGTTTAATTTTTTTTATCTTTCTTTCCTTTACAAGACAGCGAATTGGCAGAATGGTTAGTCCATTGGTTAAAACGCTTCACAGCATCTCTTCCGGCTTAAGATGAGTCAATGTGGACCTTGTCGAGGTCCACATTAACTCTCATATTTTCCGAGTCGGTAAAATAAGAATTAGTTGAACATCGGGATCTATATAATCGACTAGCTTCTTTCTCTAAAATTGCTGGCCCTGTGCCTAAATTTGAAACTATTCTTTTACTCGTTTCAGACGGCTGATTGCGACCGTGTTAGGGCACCACCTTTTAGGGATAAGCGGAGTAAAACGTCCCCAATACTTAATATAAAAGAAAAATCTTGTACTTATTGTAGAGTTACTTTTGCAGAAGCGTTAAGCTATGAGGATGAAAACAAACCAACACCGGTTGTCAATCAAATGATTGAATCACAAACACAAAGCTACCCACGCATATATACATATATATATATATATATATATATATATATATATATATATATATATATATATATATATATATATATATATATATATATACAGTATATATATATTTATATATATATATATACAGTATATATATATATACACAGGATGGACCAGAAGTCACGAGGAGATTTCAATATTTAAAAACTTTGTGTGCGTGTGTGTCTACGTATATATGTCATTTAATAGATGGAATATTATTTTGTTTATCTTACCATAAGGGAAAAGTAAACTCTTTGTGTGTGTGTGTGTAAACATGTATTTGTATACACACCGTATGTATACACGGTGTGTATACATATATATGATTACACACACACACACACACACACACACACACACCATGCACACAACGAGAATTTTGTCCCATTTATAAAGTACATCATGATTAACAAACAATAAGCCAGTTTGGATAATTCTCAACTTCGTTTCTGCTTCAGACTTGCTGTGATTTTAATAAGGAAAAATAATAAAAATAACAAAAACTGAGGCAGTTGTCAGATTAGGAACCAAGACAGGAATCGGCTGGTCTGGAGAATAGCCACAGTTACCAGTAACTACTCTTTGTATATGTGTGTGTATGTTTGTATATGTGTATGTATGTGTGTACATATACGCAGATATATACTCATATATGTATGCATTCTATGTACAAACATATACGAACGCACACACGCACGCACGCACATAAACTCACACACATATAGAGAGAGAGTGTGAGAAAGAGGAGACTGAGAAATAGATATAGATATATACGTATGCATTATATCAATGTATACATTTATATATGTGTGTGTGTGTGTGTGTGTGTGTGTGTGTGTGTGTGTGTGTGTTATCTATATAATCATGTACAAACATATCTCTCCCCGTCTCTCTTTGTATATATATATATGTGTGTGTGTGTGTGTGTTTGTGTGATATGTATATTATATATATACATGGCTATTTTATGTGTCGATAGATAGATAGATAGATAGATAGATAGATAGATAGAT
>NC_068992.1:59452134-59455925 GCF_001194135.2 Octopus bimaculoides
TTTACTTTTACTCTATGTGTGCTTATATGTATCTATTCTTTTATTCTTTTACTTACTTCCGTCGTTTAACTGCGGCCATGCTGGAGCACCGCCTTAAACGGTTTTAGTCGAAGAAATCGACCCCAAGACTTGTTCTTTGTAAGCTTCGTACTTATTCTATCGGTCACTTATGCCGAATCGCTAGATTACGGGGGCATAAACACACCAACATTAGTTGTCAAGCGATGGCAGGGGTACAAACACACGCATACACACACACACACACACACACACACACACACACACATGTACGTGTATATTGATATCTATTATATAAAAGTCAATGTCTTTATGCGTGTTCGTCTGTTACTTATACATTCGAAAACTACTGCACCGATCCTAAAGAAATTTGGAACGCAAAATCCAAGCCTACGGAGAAGGGTAATGCTGTGTGTTTCATACAATTTCATGGACCAAAATTACTGAATGGATCCTTATGATATTTGGAACTTAGATTCAATGTATAAGGGCAGTTATAATGCAGTATGTTTGCTTTTAATTTGAGATGGCTTAAAGGGGGCAGAACCCCCATGAAAATTCATACATTTTCGATGTTGATGAAATTTCAACTATGGGTAACTGATACACATCAAGAAGTATTCTCAAAGTTTCCACTTCTCATGAGGGGGTCTTAGAATAGAATAAGTACGAAGCTTACAAAGAACAAGTCTTGGCGTCGATTTCTTCAATAAACTATAGATTCAATTGCTATAGATCCATAATGCATCTTTTTTTGTTTCACCTAAATTTAAGTGAAAACTAGTGACACACCAATAAAGGCTAAACAAGAAATGGCAGTTAAACTCATCCTGCCAACCAATAGTCTTCCATCAATTCACATACAAATCAATAATGACGATTTAAATTATGTAACATTTTTCCTTGAGCGGGTCATATAATTAATGGAAATATTCCCTTTGATGACAAAATCATAAGTTTCTCAAAAGCAGTGAAGGCAAGTGGCCTAGTGGTTAGGGGTGTTTGACGCACAGTTATTCAGTCATGGGTCCAAGTCCTGACCACGTATTGTATTCTTCAGTTTTATTTTATTTTACTCTTCTAAATTCAGCTGGAGATTGGTACCTGGGAATGAATCCTGCTACGGATTAGAGTCCCATTCAAATATAAGTATTGCACTGTCAGCCTACACACTTTGAAAATCTCTGTAAGCTCCACTGGCTCGGGGACAGGGGTGTAAACACATTCCCTAAAGTATTTTTTGCGGTATGAGGGGGCAATGATTATGCTTTGATGCTTTGAACAACTTACTGAAAATTTTCACCGTCAAAACATTACTTTTCCTTTATTGGATTTATCTGCTTTGAATCACATGCAAAATATAGTAATTTTTACTATAAGCACACGGCTTGAAATTGGGAATTGCCAATTACAGTAGCTCCAGTAGTCAATTGGTATGCTATTTTATAGATCCCAAAATGATGAAAGGCAAAGTCAACTCCAGCGGAATTTGAATTCAGAATGTAAAGACTGACGAAGTGCTGTAAAGCATTTTGTCCCAACATGCTAACGGTTCTGCCAGCTTAATGCCTCATGTACAAAATTAATAATCCTTCCGACTATAAGCACAAAGCCCGAAATATTGAACCAAGAGAATAATCAATTACTTCCATGCCAGTACTCAACTGGTATTTATTTCATTGACCCCGAAAGGATGAAAGGCAAAGACAATCTCAGCAGAATTTGAACTTAGAACATAGAGACAGATGAAATGCCGCTAAGCATTTTGTTCGGCATGCTAACGATTCTGTCAGGTCACTGTCTTATGTACAAATATAATAACAATCATTATTATTATACCTGTGTTTGTTCTGATATTAAGATTGCAAAAAGATCAACCTTGTTTGTAAAAAATTTTGTACCTGTGTTTGCATCCTGTAAGCAAATTCCCTTCCCGTACCTGTGGTAAGTTGCAGACTCATGAGTTTATTGTCTCAAAGCAGACTATCCTAAGCAATTGATTCTCTTTGGAAATTGCTGCCTTGTGTCTGCAATGAAAGACGTCTCACACTAAAAACAAAATATGTATCAAAATGTGATCAATTCTTTCAGATCTTAACAGTATGATACACAGAATTTGACTTTATTGGAAATTTCTGAGCTGTGTGGTTAGGATGGTTGCTTTGCAACTACATAGATTTGAGTTCAATATCTTCTACTGTAGCCCAGGCCTTGTGAGTGAAAGAAAGAAACCTGTCATACATATGCATGTGTGTATCACTGTGTTTGTCCACCCACTGCTGCTTGACAACTGGGGTTGGTTTGTTTACCTCCCCACAACACAGCAGTTCAATAAAAGAGATTGATAGAATAAGTACCAGACTTATAAAATTAAACTCTGGGTTTATTTGTTCAATTAAATCCTTCAAGGCAAGTACCCCAGTATGGCCAATGTCCATTGACTGTAACAAATAAAAGATATGAAATTTTCCATTCTAATTATGGGAGCCACGACTAATTATTTGAGAAAAAAATGTAAAATTACAAGCCATTAAAGATTGACGTAGTTTGTAATTTTAGCCAATGATATCTGTTCATTCTCTGCACACCCTGACAATGTTATGAAAAGTGCCATGTTTTTTTATACATATGTTTTGACTTTCTAGATTACATTGTTACGAAAATACAAAGAAATTATGAATAAAAATGTTACAAAACCTTCAAAACATTTAAGGATTTTGTTAAATTTCAACCAACATCTTAAAGCATATCAAATTTTCATCTGAATGTTTTCAAATTTTCTACACTGTTGTACTTTTGCATGCTGACAACGAAAATTGCACTCATTTTATTTTTCTAGAAATTAATAATGAAGAAGTTACAAGCGTTTAAAGTTATGTTATTCTAGCCAATCAAAAGCCTCCATTGCTGATATATCGGAAGTCGCCAAGAAGATCAGTACACAAGACAAATACAAAACCATTACGTGGTCTCTCGACTTGCTAGAAATGGCAATCAAAACTTCTTTGAACTACACCATAACGTCTAGAAAGTGAAGTGTAGTTGGAGGTAGACTGTTTCTGAAAACATGAGGAAATTGGTTTGACTGCCATTGATCACAAATCTACTTGATCAAGAACTGATTCTTCATTCATAATTAGAATACCAATGTATCGTAATGTCCTAAATTCACAGCCACACTAAATGTACCTCATATGCAGTTATAAATACATTGTATTATGTATAGAGATACTCTTAATCATAGAGCTAAGGTAACTGCAAATAAATAACAAACATATACGCAATGTGTGTGAGTGTAGAACTTGTTAAATGTGTGTGTGTGTGTGTGTGTTTATGCTTACACTGGTGTGAAAAAAAAACATTTTCTTTAATTAAATTCTTTTTTAAAAACATTCAGGGTTCTGTAATTTTTGGTAATGGAAGTTTCCAAGTGGCTAAAATTACATAACTTTAAAGGCTTGTTACTTCTTTATTAATTTCTTAAAAAAAAAAAAGAAAAAAAAAAAGCAGATGAATGTGACTTTCTTCATAAGCTTGCAAAAGTACTTCAAGACTACATTTTTTTGAAAATGTTCAAATGCAAATTTGAAATACTTCAAGTGTTTTGAAGAAATTTAACCAAAATATTTAATAAAGGAAAATTGAAGAAAAATAACACTTTAGCATTTATAATGACATTTTGATGATTCACAATCCTAACTTTAATCCTCGCCCTAAATCCGAAACCTAAACCTTTAACCCTAATCTTAACCCCCAGATGGCTTCCATTTGTT